>NW_027331003.1:0-5221 GCF_022965805.1 Primulina eburnea
TCTCCAAACTAGGAATTTTTTTCTTTTTTCAAATATACAAATCATATAAATTGATTCAAATAAATGCAAAATAAAGAATGAAAATATGATATAAGCACAAGTATGTTCTTTTCCGGCCTTAAACTCTTCCTTTGGGATGAGGGTGTGACCCGCCATCAAATGACGATGATTCTCTAACTTGATGCATCCGTCTTCATCAGACACTACAAAAAAAAAAAACTCTCTTTAGCGATGGTACGGTTTATTCCGTCGTTAATATGATTAGCGACGGAAATTACCACCGTCGTTAAAGTCACCGTCGTAAAAATATTGCGACGATTTTTCAAAACCCGTCGTTAATTAGCGACAGTTTTAAATAGACCAACCGTCGCTAAATTAGATTGTAAGGGAAACTCCAACGCTGACACCATTTTGGCGCAGCTTTTAATGCTCCAATGGGGCTGCGCTATTTCACCAAAATAGCGCATCCCCTCTCCCCTGCGCCAAATTTGGCTCATGGGTAATTTTTTTAATTTTTTTAATGTATATTTTTATAAATATTTGTATTAAAAATTGTAAATATTATAAAATAATAGTATAATATTTATTTTAATAATTAGATATTTAATCCTAAAAATTTTAAAAAATATAATTGTTGATTTTTAAAATATTTATTTATTTATTTTAATTATTAATATTTAGAAACTAATTTGATTTAATGATTTTTAATTAATATAATTTGACGTAGAGGAGTTAATTGATCATTTGTGGGAGGAATATAGTTGTTCAGATGTTTGAATTTAGATTCATATTAAGTTCTAAAAATAAATTATCTGTATTAAAATTATGTCCAATTGATACTCACGGAAATTTAGGGTCCGCTCCCAGCAAGTGTCACTAATCCAGACGCGGGTTTTGAAGTTACCCTGAGCCTGAAATAACAAAGAAGATCGTTAAGAGGGGGCCAGGAGGGTGTCCTGGCGTAGCCCCTCCGACGCTCAAGTCAGTGACTGAGGATATATGGGGGGAGCAGCTAAGGGTGCTGGTGAAAACAATATAGTGAATGAATAAACTGAACACCCAAACCTGGTATTTATAGGAGAATACCTGGGCCCTTAGTGGGCCCGTCTTCCATTTGGGCTAGGGCCTATGGTGGGCTCGTCTTTCCTTTGGGGCTTGGGATGGGCCAGGGGTAGTGGGCTCATCCCTAGGGTATCACCAGTCTCCCCCTCCCGAGTCGAACTGAATCGTAGGTTCAAAGTTCGATTAATTGTGTTGTCCTTGGTTTATCGGCGATGAGGACGGACCGTGCCAGAAAAAGTAATTTTGTTTGTCGTTAACGAACGATGTTCACCACCATTACGGGGATCGACCTGCCCGGTCAGGTCGCGGGGATCGACCTGGCCGGTCAGGTCGCGGGGATCACACAAATCGAATCGTAATCTTCTCCTGGAAGGGAGGAAATCAAATCAGAATCCTGCCTTGAAAATAAAGATTTGGGCTCCACCTATAAATAGAGATCATCCTCTTATTTCATTCTCGCTTCTCCCCACAAAAACATTTTGTGCGCTGCATTCACTTACTCACACGCATACACACCACTCCCGTCTCGCCTCATCAATCACCGCCCAGCAGCGCGCCATCTCGCCCTCGCCCAGCAGCGCGTCTCGCCCGTAGCGCGCCTCGCCACGCCCAGCTCTCGCCCCGCCTACTCGCCCCACAGCCTCGCCGCACAGCCTCGCCACGCCCCAGCTCTCGTCCTGCCGCCTCGCCTCACAACCTCGCACCTCGCCACCCAGCTCTCGCCCCGCCTACTCGCCCCATAGCCTCGCCGCACAGCCTCGCCACACCCAGCTCTCGCCCGCCGCCTCGCCTCACAGCCTCGCCACCTTGCCACGCCCAGCTCTCGCCCCGCCTACTCGCCCCCCAGCCTACGCTCTCACCCACTTTCGCCCGAGCACTCTCGCCCATAGCGCCTGCCACTCTCGCCCACCACCGCGCGAGCACTCTCGCCCGCTTGCGCCCACCGCTCTCGGCCACGGCGCCTGCCTTCTCGCCCACTGTTGTGCTCACGCCCCGGTGCCCGCGCTCTCGCCCACTTCCGCCCGAGCTCTCGTCCGCTTGCTTGCCCGAACTCTCGCCTATCTGCGCCTGAGCTCTCGCCTGCTTGCTTGCCCGAGCTCTCGCCCATCTCGCCGCGTCTCGCCCCCACCAGCGTCCGAGTGCTCTCGGTCTCATCCCTTGTGCATTTTTTCACGCTGCATCGGGGTTAGTCTCCTTTCTATTTGCTCAGTTATCCTTAGAAAATGTCTTCCTATGATGCCGAATTTAGTTCTTCGAGCTATTCCGAGTCTGATTCTGCCAGTAATTCTGAATCTACTTCTGCGAGTAATTCTGAGTCTACTTCCGCGAGTGATTCCAAGAGGTCTAGCGAGTCTAGGAATTCCTTAGAAGATCCTGAATTTACCCCTGAGGTAGAAGTCGTCACTCATAGCCGCCCTGGTAAGGAGATTCGCCATGTAACCCAACAAATGAATATCTCTAATGCTAACGACCTCTGGTACGGCCACCTAACGTCTCATATCCTCCCTACTAGCGATTCCAAAATTAGGACTATGTGGCATATTCCCTCTTCTCACCAGATCATAATTCCTACCCCCACACGACCGTCCCTATTTAGCTCCCAAGGGTTGTTACACATTCTTCCAGCACCATTTCGATGCAGGTCTGCGCTTTCCACTAGATGACTTCCTTCAGAAGCTGAGCAATTATTATCAGATGCATTTAGATTTGCTCACTCCCAATGCTCTCCGCTCAATATGCTGCCTCATCGTCTTATTCCGGGCTTTAGATCTTCCTTTACGTTGCACTACCTTCTCCTACTTCCTTGTCTTAGCCAAGTCAAAAGAGGGACCCTTCTATGTGATTTCCCGGTCTAACCGCAAGCTTTTCGATGGGGCTCCTAGTCATGTGAAGGACTGGAAAAAATACTTTTTCTTTATCCAGCCACCGGAAGAACTGACTTGTTCCACTGATTGGTGCCCTAACTTCACTAAGCCTGAGCTTTCAAAGGATTATAAGAAAGATAAGGATTATCTACACATAATGAGTGTATTAGGAGACCGATGCTTTAGCATCCCCCAACTTCTATCTGAAGATCTCCTGTGCCATGTCGGGTTAAGTCCCGCGAAAATTAAGCTGAAGGAGGATGCTGGTAGATATTCTAACCCTTTCATACTTCTTGTTTTTCTTTCGTTTATTATGTTACTTGATAACATTCTCATTTGGTTCCTTGTCTCTGCTTGCAGGTACTAGAGTCATGAACGCCCTATTTCTTCGTGAGCTCTCCAAGACAAAGGCCGGGGGTTCCTCATCAGCACCCCAGAAGTCCATTACCCCGACAGTCACGACGGCACAAAAAGAGATTGTTCTGTCGCTGAGAAAAAGAAAACAGGTTCCTCGCTCTACTACTGCGCAGAAGTCCGCTAGCTCCCCTACTGCTGTGAAGAAGAAGAAGACGGGCTCCTCCTCCTCTGCCCCAAAGCGAGCCTCCTCTCCACCTCCTCGCGCCAAGTCCCCTCCTCCGTCTGGTAAACAAAAGGTGTCCGTTGATCCTAGCCCATCAGTCCCCCATCATGGTAAGCGCAAGATCTCAGAGATCTCAGTAGTGTCGGTCTCTTCTCCAGAAGGGTCTGAGTCCGATGAGGAGCCTCCTCCTGCATCAGGGGTACATCCTCTATACACATCAGATACAGCCATTGTGGGGCGAGGTCCTACTCAGCTGGCTCAAAAGATAATGTATCAGCTTCCTTCCGAAGCGGATGCAGCATTCATTAATTCACTGGGGTGGTCTGACCTCACTCGCCGGACATGCAGCAGCATCACTGAGGTATATTTCTCTTTCTATTCTCTAGATTAATGTCCAATACATGTATGATTTCCTTGTCATCTTTTCACTCTTGCTATTTATCTAGGGCATGATCTACATAGGGGAGTTGGTGGAGCGTGCCAACGCACTCGATCTACTGCCTGCCAAGACTTGCGCGAGGGCATGGCTCTTCGTGAACAGCTCCAAGCTACTATCGATGAGATGAAAGCGACACACACTAAGGAGCTTTCGGAGTCCCAAGCTCGAGGTGACGAGTTTCTGAAGCAAAAACAAGAGCTTCTGAAAGAGAAACACGAGCTCCAGCGACTGACAGAGGACCAAGCTAAAGACATCCAGAAGTTAAAGACAGATTTAAAGGATTCACAAGCTGAGCTCGAAGATGCCAAGGTGCGACACGCTGCAGAAGTTTCCTCCTTCAAAGAGGAATTTCTCAAATCCGAAATTTGTCGAGATCTGTGGCCCGAAAGCTTTTCACTACCTGGGGGTGGGCTTCGAGGGTGCAGTCGGCCTTTTCCATGCTCAGGGCTATCCTCCGCCAGGCGCCCTACTGACTTTATCGACTTCGAGAGCTTCATATCGAGTCTCCCCCCCGATTCCTAGATTGAGCTCCTTTATTTATGTTATTTTCTGCATTGTTTTATTTTCCATAGGATTATGCACTTTTGGGACGTTTATATTTGGCTATTTCCTTTTGTGCACTTTTGACATGTACGAACTCGTTTTATTTATGCAACCTTGGGTATTTTGCATTTGAATTTACTGCTTCTCATGAGTTTGTCTCTGATACTATTAACTTGTTAGGGCAAATAATCATCACCCTCTAACTCCTTTGCTAGGTCATACCTTAGCAGGAAAATAAAAATCAACCACCTTCCCCTTTTAATTCCTCTGCTAGGCGACACCTTAGCAGGAAAATAGAAATTCACCATCTCCACCCTTTAACTCCTCTGCTAGGTGACACCTTAGCAGGGAAATAAAAATCAACACCTCCCCCCTCTAACTCCTCTGCTAGGTCATACCTTAACAAAAAATAAATCAACCACCTTCCCCTGCTAACCCCTGCTAGGACACCTTAGCAGGAAAATAGAAATCACCATCCCACCCTTAACTCCTCTGCTAGGTGACACCTTAGCAGGAAAATAGAAATTCACCATCTCCACCCTTTAATCCTCTGCTAGGTGACACCTTAGCAGGAAAATAGAAATCAACGACATCACCCTCTAACTCCTCTGCTAGGTGACACCTTAGCAGGAAAATAGGAATCATCCACCTCACCCCTCTAACTCCTCTGCTAGGTGACACCTTAGCAGGAAAATAAAAATCAACACCATCACCCTCTAACTCCTCTGCTAA
>NW_027331004.1:0-1629 GCF_022965805.1 Primulina eburnea
CTGGTCGCGATGTTAAATTCTTGAGTTACTTTGGAATACTTTATGGGCTAAACTTGGCACAAAATTGTTGTTTTCTACTACTTGTCATCCTCAAACGGATGGACAAACTGAAGTTGTCAATAGAACTTTGGGAACACTTTTGCGTGCTATCTTCTTAAAAAAACTTGGATTGACATTTCGATGGACTTTATTTTGGGGTTGCCGAGGACTAAGAAGGGGAGTGATTTTTTTTGTTTTTGTGGATAGATTCTCTAAGATGACACATTTTATAGCTTGTCATAAAACCGATGATGCTTCAAACATTGCGGTTTTTAGAGAAGTCGCTAGGTTGCATGGAATGCCTAGGACTATTGTTTCTGGTCGCGATGTTAAATTCTTGAGTTACTTTGGAATACTTTATGGGCTAAACTTGGCACAAAATTGTTGTTTTCTACTACTTGTCATCCTCAAACGGATGGACAAACTGAAGTTGTCAATAGAACTTTGGGAACACTTTTGCGTGCTATTCTTAAAAAGAACTTGGATTGACATTTCGATGGACTTTATTTTGGGGTTGCCGAGGACTAAGAAGGGAGTGATTCTATTTTTGTTTTGTGGATAGATTCTCTAAGATGACACATTTTTATAGCTTGTCAAAAAACCGATGATGCTTCAAACATGCGGATTTTTTCTTTAGAGAAGTCGCTAGGTTGCATGGAATGCCTAGGACTATTGTTTCTGGTCGCGATGTTAAATTCTTGATTACTTTTGGAATACTTTATGGGCTAAACTTGGCACAAAATTGTTGTTTTCTACTACTTGTCATCCTCAAACGGATTGACAAACTGAAGTTGTCAATAGAAGTTTGGGAACACTTTTTCGTGCTATTCTTAAAAAGAACTTGGATTGACATTTCGATGGACTTTATTTTGGGTTGCCGAGGACTAAGAAGGGGAGGATTCTATTTTTGTTTGTGGATAGATTCTCTAAGATGACACATTTTATAGCTTGTCATAAAACCGATGATGCTTCAAACATTGCGGATTTGTTCTTTAGAGAAGTCGTTGGGTTGCATGGCATGCCTAGGACTATTGTTTCTGGTCGCGATGTTAAATTCTTGAGTTACTTTTGGAATACTTTATGGGCTAAACTTGGCACAAAAATTGTTGTTTCTACTAGTCATCCTCAAACGGATGGACAAACTGAAGTTGTCAATAGAACTTTGGGAACACTTTTGCGTGCTATTCTTAAAAAGAACTTGGATTGACATTTCGATGGACTTTATTTTGGGTTGCCGAGGACTAAGAAGGGGAGTGATTCTATTTTTTTTGTTTTGTGGATAGATTCTCTAAGATGACACATTTTATAGCTTGTCATAAAACCGATGATGCTTCAAACATTGCGGATTTTTTCTTAGAGAAGTCGTAGGTTGCATGGCATGCCTAGGACTATTGTTTCTGGTCGCGATGTTAAATTCTTGAGTTACTTTTGGAATACTTTATGGGCTAAACTTGGCACAAATTGTTGTTTTCTACTACTTGTCATCCTCAAACGGATGGACAAACTGAAGTTTTCAAAGAACTTTGGGAACACTTTTGCGTGCTATTCTTAAAAGAACTTGGATTGACATTTCGATGGACTTTATTTTGG
>NW_027331005.1:0-8731 GCF_022965805.1 Primulina eburnea
TTCAAAGTGATTGTTAAAACCAGAGAAGAGTTTAAATGTTTTCGGATTGATAAATACATAGTCAGAGATTGCATGCAATATTAGATGATCATCGCCCAGAGGCTTATATCCCTCAGAGTTATCGGTATTTATATCGATTTGGGATACGAGCAACCCCAGAGCAGAGATACTATTGATATCAATCCCCAGAGCAAAAGAGAAATACCATCATATTTATATGCTATTGCTATGTTATTGATATTCAGAGTTTACAGTTCAGAGTTGATGGTATTTATGATTTCAAAGAGATGTTTTACAGAGATTATTGTTTATTGTTATATAAGAGTTCCACTTGCTGAGATTATTCTCATTTCAGTTATTTTCATGTGATGCAGATCAGAGTGGTGCCTCGGGACGTTGACTGTAGATCGGGGGTCATATGCATACACCGTTGGAAGGAGGATTTTGGCATGATCATAGGAATGATATTTTGGTTTTTGTTATGTCATTTAAATGATCATGTATTTATTTTGTAAAGATATTTGATGAAATGTATTTTGAAACTCCTTCCGTATATTTTGAAAAGAAAAATTTTATTTCTGCTGCGTATTTATTTTAAAAGAGGTCAGGGTGTCACATTTTAGTGGTATCAGAGCGGTGTTCTTCGGACCAATGCATATGACTTCGTCTACTTTCAACTGTCCGGGTATTTTTCTTTGCATCTATTATTGTTATGTATTGATTGGTGTTGTGAGCATTGTAGAGTAGAGGATGCCTCCTAAGCGTAAGGCGTCAGAGGGGGAGGATAGTTCGTCCTCGAGAGTTGTCGACGAGTTCGGCAAGTTACTGAAGGAGCAGGCTAAGGTTCACAGTGAGCAGATCCAGCAGTTGCTTAGACTGCAAGGAGCAGGCCAGGGCAGAGGCCAAGGTAGGGGGCAGGTTGCTCCAGTAGCAGTTGGTTCTGATGCTATCTTTTCTGCGTTTAAGAGGATGGATCCACCCGAGTTTCCAGGCAGCTCCGATCCTTTAGCTGCAGTAGAGTGGGTCAAGGCTTTGGAGGCGATTTTTGATCATCTCCACTATGAGGACAGAGACGTATCAGTTGTGCTGTTTTTATGCTGGTTAAAGCTGCACGTTTGTGGTGGAATGCGACCAAGGTTGGCATTGATGTTTCTACTTTGAAGTGGTCTGAGTTTACTGAGCTTTTCTACGACAAGTACTTTCCTGATGCACTGCGAGCGAGGAAGGTCACAGAGTTCTTGGAGCTTCGTCAGGGGAGCTTGAATGTGATGAGTATATTCTCAGTTCGAGGAGGGTTGCCTTTTGCTCCGTACATTGCTACCAGTGATAAAGATAAAGGCGCTCACTTCATTCGAGGCCTTAGAGCGGAGATCAGGCGTGATATCAATATGTCCAAGGCTGTGACTTTCAAGGAGATTGTGTCCAAGGCGTTGCTAGCAGAGCAGGACGAGAAGGATATCGCCAGGGAGAGACAGGCGAGGCACCAGGCTAGTGCAAGAGGCCAGAGTTCAGGTCAGCGTGGCAGAGATCGATTCAAGGGGAAGGGCAAGGTGGATCAGAGTCCTAGGCCACCGTCAGTGCCAGTTGCTCCGTCTGATTCTGAGAGATCTTTGTGTCCCAAGTGTGGCAGACCCATCGTGGAGAGTGTAGATTTGGCACTCGTTCTTGCTATCGTTGTGGCATGCCAGGCCATATTTCCAGAGATTGTCCTAGGGGCTAGCCAGGAGAAGGTGCAGGGTCGTATCTTTTCGATGACTAAGGAAGGTATTAATCGTAATTCTTCTGTAATCTCTAGTTCCATTTTAATTTCAGGCAGAGTAGCTACTACTTTGATTGATACTGGTGCTACTCATTCTTTTATGTCTGAATTGTTTTTGAGATCTTTGGGTATAGTTCCTTCTGTTATTCCCCTTCAGCTTAGTGTTGTTTTGCCTTCGGGAGATGTTTTGTGCCCGACTTCCATAGTGTATGCGTGCCCCGTTCGTTTTGTTGATCGAGAGGTCTTTGCTGATTTGATTGTGATCCCGATGGTTGCCTTTGATGTTATTCTTGGCATGGATTGGCTGTCGACCTATCGTGCTGTTATTGATTGCGTTGCTAAGACGGTGACTTTTGCAGATGATGGCCAGGGAGGAGTTCTCGCCAGCTCAGGTACTTCGCTGGTCCTTCCTTTTATTTCGTGTCTTGATGCTGAGAGGCTATTGTGTAGAGGTTGTGATGTTTTTCTAGCATCTGTTGTGGATATGGATAGACTGATTAAGTTGAATATTGATGATATTGATGTGGTGAGGGAGTTTGCGGATGTGTTTGAGGATGATGTTCCGGGTTTGCCGCCGGATAGAGATGTAGAGTTTGTTATTGATCTTGCTCCAGGTACGGTTCCTATTTCTAAGGCTCCGTATAGGATGGCTCCTACCGAGATGAAAGAGTTGAAGACGCAGTTGCAGGATCTTCTAGATAAGGGTTTCATTCGTCCGAGTTCTTCGCCTTGGGGAGCTCCGGTTCTATTTGTTAAGAAGAAGGACGGTCTTTGCGTCTGTGTATCGATTACAGAGAGCTCAACAAAGTGACGATCAAGAACAAGTATCCGTTGCCACGGATTGATGATTTTTGACCAACTCCAGGGTGCCACTGTTTTCTCGAAGATTGATCTTCGGTCTGGCTACTATCAGTTGAAGGTTAGGGAGTCTGATATCCCTAAGACGGCTTTCAGGACCAGGTATGGTCACTATGAGTTTCTCGTGATGTCTTTTGGTTTGACCAATGCCCCTTCTGTTTTCATGGACCTGATGAACCGTGTGTTCAAGCCGTATTTGGATAGCTTCGTCATTGTCTTTATCGACGATATCTTGATCTATTCCAAGACCAGAGAGCTTCATTCAGAGCATCTCAGAGTTGTTCTCCAGTTGCTGAGAGAGCGGAGGTTGTTTGCTAAGTTGAAGAAGTGTGAGTTTTGGCTGGATCAGATTTCTTTTCTAGGCCATGTCGTTTCGAGGGATGGCATTGCTGTTGATCCGATGAAGATAGAGGCGATTCAGAAGTGGCCTATTCCTACGACTGTTTCAGAGGTACGCAGTTTCCTTGGTTTGGCGGGTTATTATCGTCGTTTCATTTCGGATTTTTCCAAGATTGCCCTGCCATTGTCCAATCTGACAAGGAAGACTGTGAAGTTCGAGTGGTCTATAGATTGCCAGAGCGCATTTCAGGAGTTGAAGGATAGATTGACGTCACTCCTTCTCTTGCCCAGTGGTTCAGAGGATTTGTTGTCTTACCGATGCGTCGAAGAAGGGTCTCGGTGCAGTGTTGATGCAGAGAGGTAAGGTCATTGCCTATGCTTCTCGCCAGTTGAAGGATTATGAGAAGAATTATCCGACGCATGATTTAGAGTTGGCAGCTGTGGTTTTCGCCCTGAAGATTTGGAGACATACTTATGGCGAAAAGTGTGAGATCTTCACAGACCACAAGAGTTTGAAGTATCTGTTTCGCAGAGAGCTCAATATGCGGCAGAGGAGGTGGTTAGAGCTGGTCAAGATTACGATGTACTATCAGTTATCACCCAGGGAAGGCGAATGTTGTGGCTGATGCTTTAAGCCGCAAGTCGAGTGTTTCATTGAGTTCTTTGATTCAGAGACCGTTGCTGATGGATTTGCAGAGAGAGGAGATTGATCTGGTGATTCCAGGCACCATTGCTCGTCTTTCAGCGTTAGTTATTCGATCTTCATTGACGGACAGGAGTAGAGCAGTCGACTGATGTTCAGTTGACAGAGTTGAGAGATAGAGCAGAGATTAGAGGTAATTCAGAGTTCGCCTTGAATGGTGATGGTTTGGTGACTTTCAGAGGTCGTATTTGTGTTCCTTTGGCGACGATATTCGTAGAGATATTCTGACAGAGGCTCATACCGCGCCGTATTCGATTCATCCAGGCAGTACGAAGATGTATCAGGATCTTCGTCGACTCTACTGGTGGCCAGGTATGAAGAAGGATGTTGCCGTGTTCATTTCTCAGTGCCTTACTTGTCAGCAGGTGAAGATTGAGCACCAGAGACCTGCTGGGACATTGTTGTCGTTGCCGATTCCTCAGTGGAAGTGGGAGCATATTACGATGGATTTCGTGACTGGTCTTCCCAGAGTGCGGAGAGGTTTCAATTCTATTTGGGTTATCGTTGATCGATTGACTAAGTCAGCGCACTTTCTTCCAGTCAAGACGACGTATTCGATGAACCAGTATGCCGAGGACTACATAGCAGAGATTGTCAGACTTCATGGTGTCCCTGTGTCGATCGTGTCTGATCGTGACCCCAGATTTACTTCAGAGTTTTGGAAGAGTTTGCACAGAGCTATGGGTTCGCGATTAGCGTTCAGTACAGCCTATCATCCTCAGAGTGATGGTCAGTCAGAGAGAGTCATTCAGATTCTTGAGGATATGCTCAGAGCTTGTACTATAGACTTTCCAGGTAGCTGGGATTCTTTGTTGCCTTTGAGTTCACTTATAAAATAGCTACCAGGCGACGATTGGCATGGCACCGTATGAGGCACTTTATGGCAGGAAGTGCAGATCTCCCTTGTATTGGGACGAGGTTGGTGAGAGGAAGATGTTGGGACCAGAGTTGGTCCAGCAGACTGCTGATGTTGTTGCTGTTATCAGAGAAAGGATGAAGACTGCCCAGTCCAGACAGAAGAGCTATGCAGATGTTGTCGTCAGACCTTTGCAGTTCGAGGTTGGCGACCAGTGTTTCTGAAGATAGCACCTCTCAAGGGTGTGATGAGATTTGGTAAGAAGGGCAAGTTGAGTCCTAGATTTATTGGTCCATTCGAGATTGGACAGAGTTGGCGACGAGCCTACAGATTAGCCCTACCTCCAGATCTTGACAGAGTTCATAATGTGTTTCACGTTTCGATGCTCAGGAAGTATGTTGCAGATCCTTCCCATGTTCTTCGCCATGAGCCATTGGACTTGACGCCGAATTTGACGTATCAAGAGATTCCGATTCAGATTTTGGATCGCACAGTTAGAGTTCTGAGGAACAAAGAGATCGGCATTGTCAAAGTTCTTTGGAGGAACCATTTGAGAGGAGGCTACGTGGGAACCAGAGGATGAGATGAGAGAGAAGTATCCTGAGTTGTTCGTGCCGTGACGTCAATTTCGCGGACGAAATTCCCTTAAGGGGGGGAGATTGTAATAGCCGAGCCCGGTGTACGGTACGATTTAAGTTTCGTTTGTTATTTGGGATATTTGATTAGATGTTCAGAGTTGTTTTTTGGGCTATAGTATTGTTAGTTATTTATTGAGGTGTTAGTTGTGTTGGTTGTTCGTTTCAGAGTTTCGGTCGATTTTAGTTGCATGGAATAGTGCTTGGCCGTGAGAGTGCACCCGCGCTCTTAAGGAGTGCCCCCGCGGTACTGTGCTGTTTTTGGAGTTGGAATGCCGTGAGCACACCGCACCCGCGGGTGTAGAGACCGCCCCTGCGGTAGAGACCGCACCCGCGCTGCTTGCGTCGCCGCACCCGCGCTGTTCGTGTTCCAGAATTTTTGAGATGCCGTAACCAGCGCACCCGCGGTCCTTGTGTTGGCGCACCCGCGGTGAAGGTATGGGCGAGTTTTTAAGCTACTTTTTGGAGTGGTTGGCCATCTTTCCTTTCTTTCTCCTCATTCTCGACTTTCTCTCCATTTTAGGGTTTTGTCATTTCTTTCACTTCCTATCTTCGATTCAAGCGTTTGTTTGGAATTTCGACTTGAGTTCGACGTTCTCCTTGGTGCTAGGAAGCTTGGGTAAGTTTTGGTGCGATTCTGTTAAGGTTGTAAATTAAGAGTTGTTTAGGTTGGTTGTTTATGTGGATTTATGGATTATTTAGCTTGTAATCTTGGATATTTAGTTGATATTGGTGTTATTTGTGGATTATTTGTTGTAGGTGGTGATCAAGAGCTAAGTTGAGGTGTTTGTTGTGGTTTGTAAGTGGAAATTCATTCCTTTTGCTCACATGATTTATATGTATGTGTTTCAAAGAGTTTATTGTGTTATTCCCTTTCATTTGATCCATAGTATGTATTGTTATATGTATTGGAGGCATTGTATGTCTCATTATTGATTAAAGGGAATACAAAGAGATATATAGAGTTCAAAGTGATTGTTAAAACCAGAGAAGAGTTTAAATGTTTTCGGATTGATAAATACATAGTCAGAGATTGCATGCAATATTAGATGATCATCGCCCAGAGGCTTATATCCCTCAGAGTTATCGGTATTTATATCGATTTGGGATACGAGCACCCCAGAGCAGAGATACTATTGATATCAATCCCCAGAGCAAAAGAGAAATACCATCATATTTTATGCTATTGCTATGATTGATATTCAGAGTTTACAGTTCAGAGTTGATGGTATTTATGATTTCAAAGAGATGTTTTACAGAGTTATTGTTCATTGTTATATAAGAGTTCCACTTGCTGAGATTTATTCTCATTGTTATTTTCATGTGATGCAGATCAGAGTGGTGCCTCGGGACGTTGACTGTAGATCGGGGGTCATATGCATACACCGTTGGAAGGAGGATTTTGGCATGATCATAGGAATGATGTTTTGTTTTTGTTATGTCATTTAAATGATCATGTATTTATTTTGTAAAGATATTTGATGAAATGTATTTTGAAACTCCTTCCGTATATTTTAAAGAAAAATTTTATTTCCGCGTATTTATTTTAAAAGAGGTCAGGTGTCACAACTTGTGGGCCCTCAATGGTTCATTGATACAACTAGCCGTGGGTTCACATCTCCATGTGATTCGGACTAAACATGTCCTTATTCGAGCATACCCCAATTGCTCCATTCTTACTTATCAACTCCTTGATAGTAGAACGTCAGAACTCAAGTCTGATAGTACCCAACCAATCACGTTAAACGCCTAGCAGCATCGCTTACGTGATTCCCTAGGTATCACATGATAGTGCCTGCAAGAACCATTCAATTATGGTTAGCGTACAGTACGGTCCCTTCCAATCATTCCCGATCGATTCGACAACCATTGGCTTACGAGAGTGTGTCAATGAATCGATACTATGTGTCATGTCGTAGTTGCATCGATGGTGTAATCTATGAACCCCTTTCATAATTACACCATACTCTGGCCAGAGATTTCGATCTACATACACATGATAACACATAGGATATCCATACCCGAAGGTAAGCGGTGAATCCCCGACTACAATGCATCGACTCCTATGTGTTTCGACAGAACACCCAACCTTGCCACCTGATGACCCCATGAGAGGCGGTAAAAAGTCAAAGTGTAATTCGAGCACATAGAGTCTCAATGTTGTCCGGGTCATAAGGACTAATTCTGTACAACCATAAACGGACTTTTCCACTCGATAAGTGAGAACCACTTGGAAAGTCCTTTATGGAGGGTTGTTCAGTGCACTCTACAAGGAGCACCTATCTGCATGATCGGACATCACAATGTCCCCTACCATGAAACATGGTACTCACATCGCAGATACTAGTCTCTAACTCGAGCGGCCTATATCCTTCTTAGTGGCGGCTGAATCGACTAGGAACCGTTTAGAATACAGTATACAATATGAGTTTCATGATACTCTCATATGAGCATCTCAATTCTTTCTACTATTTGTATATTCAAGGGCTTTATCTATGCAGCTAGCATGGGTATACAGATAAAGATTGCCAAAGTAATAATTTCAAATATTATTAAAATAAAGACTGCTTATACATAGAGTTTCATTGTGAACACTCGGCCAACACTTGGCTCGACGGGCACCTACTCTAACAATCTCCCCTTGCACTAGAGCCAACTACCCATATGCTAAAAACCCATTGATTCGCGATGCTTGTCGAATAATGGTCCCAGGTAAAGGTTAGCTAGTGGATCAACAACATAATCTGCGGAGCCGACTTTGTCAATAGACAGTACTCTTCATTCCACAATCTCTCCGAGGATGTGGTACTTTCTCAGTACTAGTTTGGATTTCTGATGAGACCTTGGCTCCTTGCTGAGCTATAGCTCCCGTGTGTACACAACACCGGGATAGGAGCAATTCCATTAGGAATGACGTCCAACTCTTGGACGAAATTCCTTATCCAAACCCTCTCTTGCTGCATCTGATGCAGCAATGTATTCGGCCTCTGTGCTGGAATCCGTATTATTGTCTTACTTGGAACTCTTCCAAGAGACAGCAGCACCGTTGAGCAAATACAAACCTAGAGGTTACTTCGAGTCTTCGATATCGCTTTGGAAGCTAGAGTCGGTATAGCCTTCCAATTTTAGTTCTCCACCCATAGACCAAGAACAATTTTGTGGTCCTTCTCAATACTTGAGAATGTCTTTCACATCTTTCCAGTGTGGAAGACCAGGGTTCGATTGATATCTACTCACTACACTTAGTGCGAAAGCCACGTCAAGACGTGTAGATATCATCCCATACAGATGCTACCAATTGCCGAAGCATACGGAATGCGTGTTCATCGCCACTATCTCTGCATCAGTCTTGGGAGACAGACTTGGATAGGGACACGCCATGACACATGGTAGTGTCCTCCCTTGGACTCATCCATCGAGAACGGCTTCACGATGGTATCAATGTATGTGGACTGGGTGAGACCAAGCAATCTTCTCGATCTATCTCAATAGATCTGATTCACAATACAAAAGATGCTTACCACAAGTTGTCATCGAGAACTTACTCGCTAACCATATATTAGTTGATTGCAACATTCCAT
>NW_027331006.1:0-8562 GCF_022965805.1 Primulina eburnea
CCGCGGTCATGCGTGCCATTTGAAGAATGAGCCGTGTGTTAGATAGCATGCAAGATATATATAGAGGTGTCTTCTTCCTCTCCTCACTTAGCTGATAACCGAGAAAAGCTCCAAGAAAAGGGCAAGCTTCTTCCATTCTTGAATTGAACCTTTTGAATGATTTAGCCATCCGATTTGTATTCCGAGTTGAAATTCTTGTTCGTCTCTTCAAGGGCTACGAGGTGATGTATGTTTTTATTCAGTTCTAACATGTTTCAAGAATTTCATGTAAGAGAAATGCTATTATGAGTGTATTTAGTTGTTCTAGTGAGGATTATGAGTTTATAATCGAAACTGGAACGAAGAACTGATATCGTATGCATTTCTTATGAATTTCAGCATGTTTAGAAGTAAGACATACCGATTTTGAGTATGGTTTTGTGCATATGATTTGATTATGAGTTGAGGATGATATAGTGTTGATATCTGTTGAGATTTGGATTGACCGGTATCAAGAAATGACGTCGTTATGCCGTCAAATTGTACCGAGATCACGTATAGAATTAGATATGTGTTGATTTAGATTAGCAATTGATAGATTGTGTATCAACATTTCCATTTCAGATTCGTTTTGGTGATCGTAACAGCGATTGTGCGACGACAGGTATAGTACATGTTTTGTTTGGGGAATCACGACTCAAATGAGATCACATTTGAGTTTCCCAACCAAAATCACATACTTGTTTATTGTTTTATTTTGATATGATTATGATATATCTTGACATGATTAGATTTGTTTATAGATCTTGTATGCAAATCATGTTAAGATGATTATGCTTTGTTTACAGATCATGTTGCATTGCATTTAAGATAGGAAAGTTTGGAGATCAGCCAAACTTCTAGACGTTCGGCGATATCACAGCTTAGGGGAAGATCACCGCCCCTATTGTAGATGCGGATACAGATCAGGCCGAAGTCTAGGAATAAGACGTACCGTCACCCGATTGGGAGGGTAGGTGACAGACGTCTTATTCAACGGGATCCCTAGAGTTCTAGTCGAGTCGAGTCTAGACATGATTAGATTCGCATTGCATGATTTTATGAATGACATTCATATCAGCATGTTTCATGTTTTAGATTGTTTTAATGCATGTATACATGTTTATACTGGGATTTGTTCTCACCGGTTTTCCGGCTGTTGTTATGTCTGTATGTGTGCATAACAACAGGTGGGGCAGGATCTGGGTCGAGACAGAGATGATCGTGTTAGCGTGGAGATCACGGGCGCAGCAGAGTACTAGTGGTCTTTTTATTAGCTTTGGACTATCTTTTGTTTATAGATGGTAGTGAACACTAGTTGTATATAGAATAAGACATGTATCTTTGTTGTATGTTGTAAAATAAATAAAGAACTTATGCTTGTTTAGTTACATTTGATTTAATGTAAAAAGCGAAAAATTGACCCACATTTTAGAATAACGATCCATTTAATCCCAAGAAAAAGAATTAGAGCCCAGGTCCCCACAACAGGTGGTATCAGAGCGAGAGTTCCTTTAGACTGAGAATAGAATAGAGTGAGCGGGGTAGATCGAGTCATCTTCCTTGCTTATATCATGCTAGCATATCATGATTTATTGCTTTTCGTATTACATGTTGTGTGTTATCTGATTGATTACAGCATGTAATTGACTGAATCAGAACCGATTCTGGATCAGAGGTAAATGATCAGAGGAGGGCTGAGACAGTTGTATATCTTGTTTACTAATCTGTTGGTTTATTAGATATGCCTCCTAGAAGAGCAGCCGTACCTCTACGACCACCAGCGCCAGAACAGGGGAGTACATCCGGAGAGCACATGGATGTTACTGCGACTCCTATGGAAACTCTGTTGAAACGATTTCAGTCGTTTAGACCACCGACCTAAAGGGTACAGAACTTGCAGTTGACTGTGAAAGCTGGCTTGAGGATATCGAGATGTTATTCGACTCCTTGGAATACAGTGATGAGAAGAGAGTGAAGCTCATTGGCCATCAACTTCAAGACATAGCCAAGAACTGGTGGTTGAACATGAGAAGAGCACTAGAGAACGCGTGGTACAGAGATTACATGGAAAGTGTTCAAGACGGAATTTATCTTGTTTCTTTCCCATCTCCTATCGTAAAGATAAAGGTGCTGAATTTGCCAATCTGAGGCAAGGGGCTTTGAACATTGAAGAGTATGTTGCCAAGTTTTCTTCGTTGCTTCGTTTCGCACCTCATGTTTCAGGAAATGACGAGGCTATGGCGGATCAATTTATAAATGGCCTGAACCCAGATATCTTTACGTTGGTAAACACGGGGAGACCGAATAATTTCGCAGATGCGTTAAATCGGGCCAAAGGAGCAGAAGCAGGATTGATAAGACAGCGGAGTGCTCCGTATGTTGCTCCTTCCAAGACCACCAGCCTTCAGTGCAACCTCCTCCTCCTAGATTTGAAAGCGGCGGTAGTAGCAGTGGCAGAAAGGAACAGCTGAAGGCGAAGGGGAAACAGTTTAAAAGACCTGGGAGCAGCTCTTCAAGCTCCAGTGGATCAAGACAGATTGGTTTTGATCAAAGTTCAAGGTATAAGGTGTTTATTGCAGTTCCTGTGGAGGAAAGCATGCGACTGAACAGTGCCAGGGAGTCACAGGCCGATGCAATATTTGTAGGCAACCGGGGCATTTTGCCAAAGTCTGTCCACAGAGGAGTGTACAGCCAGCCCAGAGTGGACGAGCATCCGGTTCAGTACCTCAGTTTGAACGGCAGGCATCATCGGTTCATTCTTTTCAGCCTCCACCGGCACAGACTCAACCCAGAGCCAGAGGTAGTCAGACTGTGAGTCAACCTCCGAGGCAACAGGCTCAATGTTTGCATTGACAGAGGAGCAGGCACAAGATGCGCCAGACGATGTCATTGCGGGTAACTGTTACCTTTATGGTTATCCTGCTTATATATTGATAGATACAGGTGCATCGCATACATTCATTTCAGAACGATTTGCATTGTTGCATTCTTTGCCTGTTGAGTCTTTGTGGATGTTGTGTCTTATACTTCTTCTCTTTACTTCTCTTTTTCTATTTACTTCTCCGTTGGGAAGTGATTGATATATGTGACTACCGTTAGACATTGCATGTTACAGTTTGAGGGGCACGAAATTGACCTAGATTGTATAGTACTTGGTTTAGCTGATTTTGATTGCATTGTTGGAATTGACATGTTAACTAAGTACAGAGCCACCGTAGACTGTTTTCACAAGATTGTCAGATTCAGACCCGAGATGACAGACGAGTGGAAATTCTACGGGAAGGGTTCCAGATCTCGGATTCCCTTGATTTCGGTTCTAACTATGAATAGATTGTTGCAAAAAAGAGCGGATGGGTTTCTTGTTTATGCTGTAGATATGCAGAAAGCAAACCCGACATTGGCAGATATACCAGTAGTACGGGAGTTTGCAGATATTTTTCCAGATGAGATACCAGGATTACCTCCGATTCGAGAGGTAGATTTTAGTATTGATCTTGTGCCAGGTACTGTCCCTATCTCGAGAGCTCCGTATAGGATGGCACCCATCGAACTGAAAGAATTGAAAGCACAGTTGGAAGATCTGTTAGCCAAGGGATATATTAGACCCAGTGTATCTCCTTGGGGAGCACCAGTGCTGTTTGTAAGAAAGAAAGATGGATCAATGCGGTTGTGTATCGATTACAGGCAACTGAATAAGGCAACGATCAAGAATAAATATCCATTGCCTAGGATCGATGATTTATTTGATCAATTGCAGGGATCATCTGTTTATTCTAAGATTGATTTGCGATCGGGATATCATCAGCTCAGAGTTCGAGATGTAGACATACCAAGACAGCATTTCGAACCAGGTATGGACATTACGAATTCATTGTCATGCCTTTTGGGTTGACAAATGCTCCAGCGTATTTATGGGCTTGATGAATCAAGTTTTTCAGAGGTATTTGGATGATTTTGTGATCGTGTTTATCGATGACATTCTGGTGTATTCGAAAAATAGAAATGAGCATGCAGAGCATCTCAGAATTGTGTTGCAGACACTGAGAAATGAGAGATTGTATGCTAAATTGTCAAAGTGTGAGTTTTGGTTGAATCGAGTTGTCTTCTTGGGGCACATCATATCGGGAGATGGTATTTCTGTAGATCCGAGTAAAGTGGAAGCTGTGATCAGTTGGTCAAGACCAACTTCTGTGCCAGAAATACGCAGTTTCATGGGTCTAGCAGGATACTATAGACGATTCATCCAAGATTTCTCCAGTATTGCAAAACCCATCACACAGTTGACACAAAAGAATGCACCATTTGTATGGTCAGAGGAGTGCGAGTCTAGCTTTCTAGAGTTGAAGAAAAGACTGACCAGTGCTCCAGTATTGATGATACCTTCAGGTACAGGTGATTTCGTTGTATATTGTGATGCCTCTCATAGAGGGTTGGGATGTGTTCTTATGCAACGGGATCATGTGATCGCATACGCCTCGAGACAATTGAAGCCACATGAAGTTCGATACCCCATTCATGATCTAGAATTGGCGGCTATCGTTTTTGCATTGAAGATTTGGCGTCACTATCTCTACGGCGAGAAATTTGAGATTTTCTCCGATCACAAGAGCCTGAAGTACCTATTTTCTCAGTCAGAATTGAATATGAGGCAGCGTAGATGGCTTGATTTACTGAAAGACTTTGATTGCGAAATCAAATATTATCCAGGGAAGTCAAATGCAGCAGCAGATGCCTTAAGTCGAAAGGTATGTTCGTTGTCCTTGTCGACGATAGGTGTTAACAATTTAGTTGAAAATTGCTGCTTGTCTGGATTAGAATTTGATACAGATAGTAAGCCACTACGACTTGCTACGATCCAAGTTGAGCCTGATTTGATTATGAGAATCAAAGAAGCACAGAGAAGAGATCAGAATGTGCAGAAATCTGTTCAGATGGTCAGATCAGGACACATATCAGAATACCAGGTGCGTGATCATGTTTTGTACGTCAATAACCGTCTTCGTGCCAGATGTTTCAGATTGAGACAGCAGATTGTCAGAGCACATGTAGTCGGTTCAGTATTCACCCTGGTGGCAGAAAAATGTATAATGACTTGAAGACACAGTTCTGGTGGAAACAGATGAAGTCAGATGTGCGAATTTGTGTCTAAATGCTTAAATTGCCAACAGGTGAAAGCTGAGAGAAAGAAGCCTGGAGGTTTACTTCAGAGTTTAGCCATTCCAGAATGGAAATGGGACCACATTTCCATGGATTTCGTGACGAAGTTACCCCGATCATCCAGAGGCTTGATTCGATTTGGGTCATTATTGACAGATTGACCAAATCAGCGTGCTTCATTCCGTACAGAATGACTTACAGACACGATCAGATGGCCGAGTTGTATGTCACAGAGGTCGTCAGATTGCACGGTGTGCCGAAGTCGATCGTATCAGATCGTGATCCACGATTCACTTCTCACTTCTGGCACAGTTTGCAGCAGGCTTTGGGTACGACTTTACACCTGAGCACTGCTTATCATCCTCAGACAGACGGACAGTCAGAGCGGACTATCCAGACATTAGAGGATATGTTGAGAGCCGTAGTGCTGGATTTTGGCACTAGTTGGCAAGATTCCCTACCTCTTTGCGAATTTTCTTACAATAATAGTTATCAGACGAGCATTGAAATGGCACCGTTTGAAGCTTTATATGGTAAGAAGTGCAGATCTCCGCTTTATTGGGATGATATTTCAGAAGTGCCAGAACTTGGACCAGATATGATTCGTGACATTACTGAGAAGGTGAAAGTTATTCAGAAGAGAATGAAGACAGCACAGGATATACAAGCAAAGTACGCCAATATTCGACGTAGACCATTGGTATTTGAGCAAGGAGATAGAGTATTCTTGAAGATTTCTCCTTTCAGAGGCGTTGTCAGATTTGGCAAACGTGGAAAGTTGTCTCCTAGATACGTCGGTCCGTACGAGATTCTTGAAAAGATTGGCGACCGAGCATATCGACTTGCTCTTCCTCCTTCTCTATCATACATGACGTTTTTCATGTATCGATGTTGCGTAGATACATGCCAGATATTTCTCATGTCATTCAGCCTGACGAAGCTGAGCTTGATCAGACCTTGAGTTATGTTGAACAACCGATACAGATCCTTGATCGGAAAGAAAAGAAGCTCAGAACGAAAGTTATTCCATTGGTGAAAGTTCAGTGGAGTCGTCACGGCGCTGAAGAAGCGACTTGGGAAACAGAAGCGGATATGCGACAGAAACATCCCGAGTTATTTATATGATGTAAGTAAGTATTCAATTTTGAGTTTATTACATCTTGTATATACTTGCATTAATAGAATGACATGCGATTTCGAGGACGAAATCATTTCTTAGAGGGGAGAAATGTAAGGCTCGAGATACACTAATCGTCATTAATAAGATATTTAAGGATATGAGAAAGCATATCATAAGATGAAAGTACAAAATATTTCATGTGTGCTAGACCGCACCCGCGCTTAGAACAAGAGTGCACCCGCGGTCATAAATTGTGGAATTTTGGAATGTGCTGCCGAAGCAACACCGCACCCGCGGTATAGGAAGCACCGCACCCGCGGTGCATGGACAGTAAGTTGAACAATTTTTCCGTGGAGACACCCACCGCACCGCGGGCTGAGACCGCACCCGCGGTCATGCAAGAGCCGCACCCGCGGTCGATGACTTGGGAAAAATGTTAGGCATGCCGTGGGCACAGCGCCCGCCGCTCCTTGACCCACCGCACCCGCGGTCATGCGTGCCATTTGAAGAATGAGCCGTGTGTTAGATAGCATGCAAGATATATATAGAGGTGTCTTCTTCCTCTCCTCACTTAGCTGATAACCGAGAAAAGCTCCAAGAAAAGGGCAAGCTTCTTCCATTCTTGAATTGAACCTTTTGAATGATTTAGCCATCCGATTTGTATTCCGAGTTGAAATTCTTGTTCGTCTCTTCAAGGGCTACGAGGTGATGTATGTTTTATTCAGTTCTAACATGTTTCAAGAATTTCATGTAAGAGAAATGCTATTATGAGTGTATTTAGTTGTTCTAGTGAGGATTATGAGTTTATAATCGAAACTGGAACGAAGAACTGATATCGTATGCATTTCTTATGAATTTCAGCATGTTTAGAAGTAAGACATACCGATTTTGAGTATGGTTTTGTGCATATATTTGATTATGAGTTGAGGATGATATAGTGTTGATATCTGTTGAGATTTGGATTGACCGGTATCAAGAAATGACGTCGTTATGCCGTCAAATTGTACCGAGATCACGTATAGAATTAGATATGTGTTGATTTAGATTAGCAATTGATAGATTGTGTATCAACATTTCCATTTCAGATTCGTTTTGGTGATCGTAACAGCGATTGTGCGACGACAGGTATAGTACATTTTTGTTTGGGGAATCACGACTCAAATGAGATCACATTTGAGTTTCCCAACCAAAATCACATACTTGTTTATTGTTTTATTTTGATATGATTATGATATATCTTGACATGATTAGATTTGTTTATAGATCTTGTATGCAAATCATGTTAAGATGATTATGCTTTGTTTACAGATCATGTTGCATTGCATTTAAGATAGGAAAGTTTGGAGATCAGCCAAACTTCTAGACGTTCGGCGATATCACAGCTTAGGGGAAGATCACCACACCTATTGTAGATGCGGATACTGAAACGACCTCGATTTTTTTTTTATATAATCTTAAATCATAAATTCTAAATTACTTAATAAAATATTTTAACATAATCATGAATCATAATAATTTAACCATTTAAATTTCAAGTGTATAAAACAAAATCCTAAATCATCTCCTAACCAAAACTTCCTAAATCGATATTGGAAAAGATCACTAATAATAAATAAAGCATAAAAATATCTCTACTAAACTCATGAACATAAATCTTTAAATCATAAATCTAATAAGCTAGTGCGGAAACATAAAGGCCCTCGGGTGTGTACTGCTGCACTCGATCGACTCAATCGTCACCGCCTCCAAAAATAATCAAATCCTGCATCATACAAACCTAGTGAGTCTAAAGACTCAACACGTTCTAAACATAGATAACAAATAATACATATGCATCCACATACATTTAAAAATCATATTTTTATTTAAAATAATCTTTTGAGCATAAGTAAACCATTAAAATGATTCAGGTATAATTAAATCATAAATCGTAAAATCATTTTAAAATAACTTTAAGCATAAATAAATCATTTTAAAAATCATTTAAAAATAGCTTTAATCATCATCATAAATCATATATCATAAAAATCATTTTTATCATAAGCTTTCAATCATATATCATTTTGGGTGAAGTTTGATACTTGAAAGTGACTAGCTTTTATCCTTTGGTCGACTGCAGTCTTAGCTCCACATGGCCCATGGGGGTGTGCACTAGGCTACACCGTGAAAATACGATCGTCGGGGCTTCCTCGGGGGCCTTCTCCCATAGACGGGCTCCCTCTGGGGCCTTTTCCCATAAATGGGCTCCCTCTGGGGCCTTCTCC
>NW_027331007.1:0-5340 GCF_022965805.1 Primulina eburnea
ACTTTGGAACACTTTTTGCGTGCTATTCTAAAAGAACTTGGATGGACATTTCTATGGACTTTATTTTGGGGTTGCCTAGGACTAAGAAGGGAGGGATTCTATTTTGTTGTTGTGGATAGATTCTCTAAGATGGCACATTTTATAGCTTGTTCATAAAACCGATGATGCTTCAAACATTGCGGATTTGTTCTTTAGAGAAGTCGTTAGGTTGCATGGCGACTAGGACTATTGTTTCTGGATCGCGATGTTAAATTCTTGAGTTACTTTTGGAAGACTTTATGGGCTAAACTTGGCACAAATTGTTGTTTTCTACTACTTGTCATCCTCAAACGGATGGACAAACTGAAGTTGTCAATAGAACTTGGGAACACTTTGCGTGCTATTCTTAAAAAGAACTTGGATTGACATTTCTATGGACTTTATTTTGGGTTGCCTCTAGGACTAAGAAGGGGAGGGATTCTATTTTTTTGTTGTGGATAGATTCTCTAAGATGGCACATTTTATAGCTTGTCATAAAACCGATGATGCTTCAAACATTGCGGATTTGTTCTTTAGAGAAGTCGTTAGGTTGCATGGCATGCCTAGGACTATTGTTTCTGGTCGCGATGTTAAATTCTTGAGTTACTTTGGAAGACTTTATGGGCTAAACTTGGCACAAAATTGTTGTTTTCTACTACTTGTCATCCTCAAACGGATGGACAAACTGAAGTTGTCAATAGAACTTTGGGAACACTTTTGCGTGCTTCTTAAAAAGAACTTGGATTGACATTTCTATGGACTTTATTTTGGGTTGCCTAGACTAAGAAGGGGAGGGATTCTATTTTTGTTGTTGGGATAGATTCTCTAAGATGGCACATTTTATAGCTTGTCATAAAACCGATGATGCTTCAAACATTGCGGATTTGTTCTTTAGAGAAGTCGTTAGGTTGCATGGCATGCCTAGGACTATTGTTTCTGATCGCGATGTTAAATTCTTGAGTTACTTTTGGAATACTTTATGGGCTAAACTTGGCACAAAATTGTTGTTTTCTACTACTTGTCATCCTCAAACGGATGGACAAACTGAAGTTGTCAATAGAACTTTGGGAACACTTTTGCGTGCTATTCTTAAAAAGAACTTGGATTGACATTTCTATGGACTTTATTTTGGGTTGCCTAGGACTAAGAAGGGGAGGGATTCTATTTTTGTTGTTGTGGATAGATTCTCTAAGATGGCACATTTTATAGCTTGTCATAAAACCGATGATGCTTCAAACATTGCGGATTTGTTCTTTAGAGAAGTCGTTAGGTTGCATGGCTGCCTAGGACTATTGTTTCTGATCGCGATGTTAAATTCTTGAGTTACTTTTGGAAGACTTTAGGGCTAAACTTGGCACAAAATTGTTGTTTTCTACTACTTGTCATCCTCAAACGGATGGACAAACTGAAGTTGTCAATAGAACTTTGGGAACACTTTTGCGTGCTATTCTTAAAAAGAACTTGGATTGACATTTCTATGGACTTTATTTTGGGTTGCCTAGGACTAAGAAGGGGGATTCTATTTTTGTTGTTGTGGATAGATTCTCTAAGATGGCACATTTTATAGCTTGTCATAAAACCGATGATGCTTCAAACATTGCGGATTTGTTCTTTGAGAAGTCGTTAGGTTGCATGGCATGCCTAGGACTATTGTTCTGGTCGCGATGTTAAATTCTTGAGTTACTTTTGGAAGACTTTATGCTAAACTTGGCACAAAATTGTTGTTTTCTACTACTTGTCATCCTCAAACGGATGGACAAACTGAAGTTGTCAATAGAACTTTGGGAACACTTTTGCGTGCTAGTCTTAAAAAGAACTTGGATTGACATTTCTATGGACTTTAAGTATTTTGGGGTTGCCTAGGACTAAGAAGGGGTGGATTCTATTTTTGTTGTGTGGATAGATTCTCTAAGATGGCACATTTTATAGCTTGTCATAAACCGATGATGCTTCAAACATTGCGGATTTGTTCTTTAGAGAAGTCGTAGGTTGCATGGCATGCCTAGGACTATTGTTCTGGTCGCGATGTTAAATTCTTGAGTTACTTTTGGAAGACTTTATGGGCTAAACTTGGCACAAAATTGTTGTTTTCTACTACTTGTCATCCTCAAACGGATGGACAAACTGAAGTTGTCAATAGAACTTTGGGAACACTTTTGCGTGCTATTCTTAAAAAGAACTTGGATTGACATTTCTATGGACTTTATTTTGGGGTTGCCTAGGACTAAGAAGGGGAGGGATTCTATTTTTGTTGTTGTGGATAGATTCTCTAAGATGGCACATTTTATAGCTTGTCATAAAACCGATGATGCTTCAAACATTGCGGATTTGTTCTTTAGAGAAGTCGTTAGGTTGCATGGCATGCCTAGGACTATTGTTTCTGGTCGCGATGTTAAATTCTTGAGTTACTTTTGGAAGACTTTATGGGCTAAACTTGGCACAAAATTGTTGTTTTCTACTACTTGTCATCCTCAAACGGATGGACAAACTGAAGTTGTCAATAGAACTTTGGGAACACTTTTGCGTGCTATTCTTAAAAAGAACTTGGATTGACATTTCTATGGACTTTATTTTGGGTTGCCTAGGACTAAGAAGGGGATGGATTCTATTTTTGTTGTTGTGGATAGATTCTCTAAGATGGCACATTTTATAGCTTGTCATAAAACCGATGATGCTTCAAACATTGTTCTTTAGAGAAGTCGTTAGGTTGCATGGCATGCTAGGACTATTGTTTCTGGTCGCGATGTTAAATTCTTGAGTTACTTTTGGAATACTTTATGGGCTAAACTTGGCACAAAATTGTTGTTTTCTACTACTTGTCATCCTCAAACGGATGGACAAACTGAAGTTGTCAATAGAACTTTGGGAACACTTTTGCGTGCTATTCTTAAAAAGAACTTGGATTGACATTTCTATGGACTTTATTTTGGGTTGCCTAGGACTAAGAAGGGAGGGATTCTATTTTTGTGTTGTTGTGGATAGATTCTCTAAGATGGCACATTTTATAGCTTGTCATAAAACCGATGATGCTTCAAACATTGCGGATTTGTTCTTTAGAGAAGTCGTTAGGTTGCATGGCATGCCTAGGACTATTGTTTCTGGTCGCGATGTTAAATTCTTGAGTTACTTTTGGAAGACTTTATGGGCTAAACTTGGCACAAAATTGTTGTTTTTACTACTTGTCATCCTCAAACGGATGGACAAACTGAAGTTGTCAATAGAACTTTGGGAACACTTTTGCGTGCTATTCTTAAAAAGAACTTGGATTGACATTTCTATGGACTTTATTTTGGGTTGCCTAGGACTAAGAAGGGGAGGGATTCTATTTTTGTTGGTGGATAGATTCTCTAAGATGGCACATTTTATAGCTTGTCATAAAAACCGATGATGCTTCAAACATTGCGGATTTGTTCTTTAGAGAAGTCGTTAGGTTGCATGGCATGCCTAGGACTATTGTTTCTGGTCGCGATGTTAAATTCTTGAGTTACTTTTGGAAGACTTTATGGGCTAAACTTGGCACAAAATTGTTGTTTTCTACTACTTGTCATCCTCAAACGGATGGACAAACTGAAGTTGTCAATAGAACTTTGGGAACACTTTTGCGTGCTATTCTTAAAAAGAACTTGGATTGACATTTCTATGGACTTTATTTGGGTTGCCTAGGACTAAGAAGGGGAGATTCTATTTTTGTTGTTGTGGATAGATTCTCTAAGATGGCACATTTTATAGCTTGTAAAAACCGATGATGCTTCAAACATTGCGGATTTGTTCTTTAGAGAAGTCTAGGTTGCATGGCATGCCTAGGACTATTGTTTTTCGTCGATGTTAAATTCTTGAGTTACTTTTGGAAGACTTTATGGGCTAAACTTGGCACAAAATTGTTGTTTTCTACTACTTGTCATCCTCAAACGGATGGACAAACTGAAGTTGTCAATAGAACTTTGGGAACACTTTTGCGTGCTATTCTTAAAAAGAACTTGGATTGACATTTCTATGGACTTTATTTTGGGTTGCCTAGGACTAAGAAGGGGAGGGATTCTATTTTGTTGTTGTGGATAGATTCTCTAAGATGGCACATTTTATAGCTTGTCATAAAACCGATGATGCTTCAAACATTGCGGATTTGTTCTTTAGAGAAGTCGTTAGGTTGCATGGCATGCCTAGGACTATTGTTTCGTCGCGATGTTAAATTCTTGAGTTACTTTTGGAAGACTTTATGGGCTAAACTTGGCACAAAATTGTTGTTTTCTACTACTTGTCATCCTCAAACGGATGGACAAACTGAAGTTGTCAATAGAACTTTGGGAACACTTTTGCGTGCTATTCTTAAAAAGAACTTGGATTGACATTTCTATGGACTTTATTTTGGGGTTGCCTAGGACTAAGAAGGGGAGGGATTCTATTTTTGTTGTTGTGGATAGATTCTCTAAGATGGCACATTTTATAGCTTGTCATAAAACCGATGATGCTTCAAACATTGCGGATTTGTTCTTTAGAGAAGTCGTTAGGTTGCATGGCATGCCTAGGACTATTGTTTCTGGTCGCGATGTTAAATTCTTGAGTTACTTTTGGAAGACTTTATGGGCTAAACTTGGCACAAAATTGTTGTTTTCTACTACTTGTCATCCTCAAACGGATGGACAAACTGAAGTTGTCAATAGAACTTTGGGAACACTTTTGCGTGCTATTCTTAAAAAGAACTTGGATTGACATTTCTATGGACTTTATTTTGGGGTTGCCTAGGACTAAGAAGGGGAGGGATTCTTTTTGTTGTTGTGGATAGATTCTCTAAGATGGCACATTTTATAGCTTGTCATAAAACGATGATGCTTCAAACATTGCGGATTTGTTCTTTAGAGAAGTCGTTAGGTTGCATGGCATGCCTAGGACTATTGTTTCTGGTCGCGATGTTAAATTCTTGAGTTACTTTTGGAATACTTTATGGGCTAAACTTGGCACAAAATTGTTGTTTTCTACTACTTGTCATCCTCAAACGGATGGACAAACTGAAGTTGTCAATAGAACTTTGGGAACACTTTTGCGTGCTATTCTTAAAAAGAACTTGGATTGACATTTCTATGGACTTTATTTTGGGTTGCCTAGGACTAAGAAGGGGAGGGATTCTATTTTTGTTGTTGTGGATAGATTCTCTAAGATGGCACATTTTATAGCTTGTCATAAAACCGATGATGCTTCAAACATTGCGGATTTGTTCTTTAGAGAAGTCGTTAGGTTGCATGGCATGCCTAGGACTATTGTTTCTGGTCGCGATGTTAAATTCTTGAGTTACTTTTGGAAGACTTTATGGGCTAAACTTGGCAC
>NW_027331008.1:0-75211 GCF_022965805.1 Primulina eburnea
TTCATTAGAATGATCAATCCAGTTCTTTTAAGAAAAGCACGCAAATGTGTTCTCAAAGTTCTATTTACAACTTCGGTTTGTCCATCCGTTTGAGGATAACAAGTAGTAGATTACAACCTTATTGTGCAAAGTTTAGCCCATAAAGTAATCCATAAATAGAATCCCTCCCCTTCTTAGTCCTAGGCAACCCCAAAATAAAGTTCATAGAAATGTCAATCCAAGTTCTTTTAAGAATAGCACGCAAAAGTGTTCCCAAAGTTCTATTTACAACTTCAGTTTGTCCATCCGTTTGAGGATGACAAGTAGTAGATTACAACTTTATTGAGCAAAGTTTAGCCCATAAAGTAATCCATAAATAGAATACCTCCCCTTCTTAGTCCTAGGCAACCCCAAAATAAGTCCATGGAAATGTCAATCCAAGTTCTTTTAAGAATAGCACGCAAACGTGTTCTCAAAGTTCTATTTACAACTTCAGTTTGTCCATCCGTTTGAGGATGACAAGTCGTAGATTACAACTTTATTGTGCAAAGTTTAGCCCATAAAAAAATCCATAAATAGAATCCCTCCCCTTCTTAGTTCTAGGCAACCCCAAAATAAAGTCGATAGAAATTTCAATCCAAGTTCTTTTAAGAATAGCACGCAAAAGTGTTCCCAAAGTTCTATTTACAACTTCAGTTTGTCCATCCGTTTGAGGATGACAAGTAGTAGATTACAACTTTATTGAGCAAAGTTTAGCCCATAAAGTAATCCATAAATAGAATCCCTCCCCTTCTTAGTCCTAGGCAACCCCAAAATAATTCCATAGAAATGTCAATCCAAGTTCTTTTAAGAATAGCACGCAAATGTGTTCTCAAAGTTCTATTTACAACTTCGGTTTGTCCATCCGTTTGAGGATGACAAGTAGTAGATTACAACTTTATTGTGCAAAGTTTAGCCCATAAAAAATCCATAAATAGAATCCCTCCCCTTCTTAGTCCTAGGCAACCCCAAAATAAAGTCTATAGAAATGTCAATCCAAGTTCTTTTAAGAATAGCACGCAAAATTTTCCCAAAGTTCTATTTACAACTTCAGTTTGTCCATCCGTTTGAGGATGACAAGTAGTAGATTACAACTTTATTGTGCAAAGTTTAGCCCATAAAAAAATCCATAAGTAGAATCCCTCCCCTTCTTAGTCCTAGGCAACCCCAAAATAAAGTCGATAGAAATGTCAATCCAAGTTCTTTTAAGAATAGCACGCAAAAGTGTTCCCAAAGTTCTATTTACAACTTCAGTTTGTCCATCCGTTTGAGGATGACAAGTAGTAGATTACAACTTTATTGAGCAAAGTTTAGCCCATAAAGTAATCCATAAATAGAATCCCTCCCCTTCTTAGTCCTAGGCAACCCCAAAATAAGTCCATAGAAATGTCAATCCAAGTTCTTTTAAGAATAGCACGCAAACGTGTTCTCAAAGTTCTATTTACAACTTCGGTTTGTCCATCCGTTTGAGGATGACAAGTAGTAGATTACAACTTTATTGTGCAAAGTTTAGCCCATAAAAAAATCCATAAATTTAATCCCTCCCCTTCTTAGTCCTAGGCAACCCCAAAATAAAGTCCATAGAAATGTCAATCCAAGTTCTTTTAAGAATAGCACGCAAAAGTGTTCCCAAAGTTCTATTTACAACTTCAGTTTGTCCATCCGTTTGAGGATGACAAGTAGTAGATTACAACTTTATTTTGCAAAGTTTAGCCCATAAAGTAATCCATAAATAGAATCCCTCCCCTTCTTAGTCCTAGGCAACCCCAAAATAAAGTCCATAGAAATGTCAATCCAAGTTCTTTTAAGAATTGAAACAACCCACTCCCATGGCAATTAAATTAACTAATTAACATATGCGGAAGCCTTAGCATTTACGAGGGAAAGTACAATATATCATTTACATCATAAACATTATCCATACTAATATACATGTTCGTTCGCAAAATAACATCCAACACCTAACCATAAGTCAACATATTCCATTATTCATATAACAAACTACAAAATACTTAAAAACATCACATGTTCATTCCACCCAAAATAAAATGACATGATAAAAAGTTTTCCCCCATTGCTTTCTATATGACTTCTCCTTCCTCGGACAATCCATTTCAGTCCTTTTTATCACCTGCATCACATGATATTAACTGGAATGAGAATAAACTCAGTAAGTAAGAAGCTGTACATAGCAATTACATATACATAACTTTGGCTTAGAACATGGCTATGGCAATGGCGATAAAGAATGAATCATAAATCTCAAATCAATGTAAAGGTATCATAACATGAATTAAAGGAAGGAAATGACAGTACTGTGACCTGTGACCTGTGACCTGTGGATAGTATCTCTTTGATATATAAATATACCAAAACTGTGAGAGATACTCATAATCATGTGATTGGCCAATGACATGCATGAATTACTATCATTCCTTGACTTTAATCATAGGGACTTTCATTGAGGCATTACATCAAACACTTGATGAACACAAAGGTTTATTAGCTCCTTTAGAATGAATTCAATGAAAATACTTGAACAATGAATATATAATAAGATATAACTCAAGTATACACCAATGAAAGGAGCTAATTATCAATAAACATGGCTTTTATACATATAAATATCATGTGAGCAATTGAAAGAGAACTTCTACTTACTACCCACAAGCACTTTGGTTGCTATGATGTTCTTTGAATGATTCCTACAACAATAATCATAATAATATCCATAAATCATTACCATTAATCCAAGGAATCAATAATTAAACTTAACCCTTCATCACTCCAAACCTTTCCAATTCCAAAATATAAAAGTTCTTACCTTGAAGCTTGAAGTATAAGGTAGGAGACACTACAATTTCTACTAGAATCCTTGTACTTGGAGTGGAGAATTGAAAGGAAGAAAACCTTGAAGAGAAAGGAGCTTGAACCGTAGGAAAATAATGAGGGAAGAGAGAAATGTGGAGAAGGGTCAAGAAATGAGTTAATAAGCCTTCCAAATTCATAAAAACGTGTTTTCTATGCCATAGACACGGACCCCGTGCCCCCCTCCGTGTATAGGTCCGTGTACAAACTGTAAATCACTTATTTTTCGTGGCAAGACCCGGACCCCGTGTATGGGTCCGTGTAGGGGTCCGTGTACCCACTGCCAGGGGCCAAAACTGCAATTTTTCTTCCGAATTAGCCAAAGTGGTAAACATGAAAGTTGTAGCCCTATGTGTTTTCTTTAAGCCCTCCAAATTTCAGGTCATTCGGAGGTCTGAGCAAAGAGTTATGCCCATTCTACCAACATGTGTCAGTGCAGGAACAACGAAACACACGACACACTTCGGGCCGCTTTTGGCTCGTCTTCCCTAAGGATTTGAACAAAACTCAAAATAAGAAACTTATAGCCTTATATCTTATCTTTCTAATGGAGGTGGCCTCATATCAATTGGATCAATATACAAAACATTATACTAAAAACCACAACTACCGCCACATTTGTCATACCCTTTATGCACTTCCATTTTCTATTTGGCTCAAGATCAACTTTCTATTCTACCCATTCATTTCCATAACTATCACCAACTATGAACATAATGTCAAAACAATAACCGTTTCAATAAAGATATCCATGTACGATAACCATTCAACATAATCTCAACCAGTAAAGCATAAAACATGATCATAACAATAATAAACCATAAGGATTAACATAATAAAAGGTTGGGCTATTACAATCTCCCCTCCTTATAAAAATTTCGTCCCCGAAATTTGCTTACCGTCGAATAAATTGGGATAACGATGTTTCATTTCTTCCTCGGGTTCCCAAGTCGCCTCTTCAATCATATGATTCCGCCATAAAACTTTTACTATACCAATCTCTTTGTTTCTTAATACTTTTACCTTGCGATCAAGAATTTGAATCGGTACTTCTTCGTAGCTTAGGTTAGGTAAAAGATCTAATGATTCATGTCGAAGAACATGAGATGGATTGGGAAGATATTTGCGTAGCATAGACACATGAAAGACATTGTGCATTCGATCCAAGTCTGGTGGCAATGCAAGACGATAGGCTCGGTCTCCAATCTTGTCAAGAATTTCAAACGGACCAATGTATCGAGGACTTAGTTTACCTTTCTTGCCAAATCGCATAACTCCCTTGAGAGGAGCTATTTTAATAAACACGTGATCACCAACCTCGAATGCCAATGGCCGTCGTCGTACATCAGCGTAACTTTTCTGTCTAGACTGAGCGGTCTTCATTCTTTCTTGGATCAATGCCACAACATCTGCTGTTTGTTGAACCAATTCTGGGCCCAACATCTTCCTTTCACCTACCTCTTCCCAGTACAATGGAGATCGACACTTTCTTCCATATAAAGCCTCGTAGGGTGCCATGCCGATTGAAGACTGGTAGCTGTTATTATACGTGAATTCCACCAAAGGTAACTTAGAATCCCAGCTTCCCGTGAAATCAATCGTACAGGCTCGTAACATATCTTCAAGAATTTGAATCACCCTCTCTGACTGCCCATCACTTTGAGGATGATATGCTGTGCTAAAAGCCAACTTTGTGCCCAAGGCTCTATGCAAACTTTTCCAGAATTCAGAAGTAAACCTCGGGTCACGATCAGATACAATTGATACAGAGATTCCATGAAGTCTTACAATCTCAGCTACATAGACTTCAGCATACTGGTTCATTGTAAACGTCGTTTTGACTGGCAGAAAATGAGCCGACTTGGTTAACCTATCAACAATTACCCAGATGGAGTTGTAACCCTTTGGTGTTCTTGGAAGTCCTGTTACGAAGTCCATAGTGATATGCTCCCATTTCCACTGAGGTATTGGGAGAGATTGCAAAGTTCCAGCAGGTCTTTGATGTTCAATCTTAACCTGCTGACAGGTTAGACATTCAGAAATAAATAACATGATATCTTTCTTCATACCTGGCCACCAATAAAGACGTCGAAGATCTTGATACATTTTGGTACTGCCAGGATGAACTGAATAAGGCGCTGTATGAGCTTCAATAAGTATATCTTTCCGAATGTCATCACCCCTAGGAACACAAATTCTACCTCGAAAGGTCAATAAACCATCATGATTTAAACCGAATTCAGAAACTCCTGTTAAATCATTTTTATTCTTCATCTCTAATAACTGAATATCCAACTGTTGCTCCTTTAGAATACGATCAATCAAAGTAGAGCGAAGAACTAGTGCAGATAACTGATCTAATGTACCTGGAGATACCAGAGTTATTTCGTTCCTTTGCAAATCGAGTAATAACGGTTTCTGAATCATGGAACCCAACAGATAACTGGATTTACGGCTTAAAGCATCTGCAACGACATTAGCTTTTCCAGGATGATAGCTAATGGTGCAATCATAGTCTTTTACCAGTTCCAACCACCTCCGCTGCCTCATATTCAATTCTTTCTGCGAAAACAGATAACTCAAACTTTTATGATCTGTAAAAATTTCACACTTCTCACCATATAAATAATGCCGCCATATCTTCAAGGCGAATACTACAGCTGCCAACTCCAAATCATGCGTGGGATAATTCTTCTCGTATTCTTTTAGCTGACGAGAAGCGTAAGCGATTACTTTCCCACGTTGCATCAACACCGCACCTAATCCCTGCTTTGAAGCATCTGTATACACAACAAAATCTTGAGTGCCACAGGGAAGTACTAATACAGGGGCAGAAGTTAACTTATCTTTCAAGGTTTGGAAAGCTTGTTGGCATTCAATGGTCCATTCAAACTTGGTAGTTTTCCGTGTCAAACTTGTCAATGGCAATGCTATTTTCGAGAAGTCTGCTATGAATCGTCTGTAGTACCCTGCCAAGCCAAGGAAACTTCGTACCTCTGAAACTGTCTTTGGAATAGACCATTGCTTAATAGATTCAATCTTGGACGGATCGACTGCTATTCCTTCTTTTGACACGATGTGGCCCAAAAACGCCACTTGCTCTAACCAAAACTCACATTTCTTTAACTTCGCATATAATTGCTTCTCTCTCAATGTCTTAAATACGATCCTCAAATGCTCCCTATGCAGTTCTTGTGTCTTTGAATATATCAGAATGTCGTCAATAAATACAATCACAAAAGCATCCAAATACGGCTTAAAGACACGATTCATCAAATCCATAAACACTGAAGGAGCATTAGTTAATCCAAACGACATCACCAAAAATTCATAATGGCCATACCTCGTTCTAAAAGCAGTCTTTGGTATGTCCTCCGTTCTCACTTTCAATTGATGATATCCGGATCGAAGATCGATTTTTGAAAACACAATGGCCCCTTGCAATTGATCAAAGAGATCGTCGATTCGAGGTAAAGGATATTTATTTTTAATAGTTACCTTGTTGAGCTCACGATAGTCAATGCATAACCTCAACGATCCATCTTTCTTTTTTACGAACAAGACCGGAGCTCCCCATGGCGAGGAACTAGGACGGATAAACCCTTTATCTAATAGCTCCTGCAATTGATTCTTCAATTCCTTCATTTCAGTTGGAGCCATTCTGTACGGAGCTTTAGAAATTGGAGCTGTACCTGGACTCAATTCAATAACAAACTCTACCTCTCGATCAGGAGGTAAGCCAGGCACATCATCAGCAAATACATCAGGATAATCCCGAACCACGTCAATATCCTGAATTTGCAAATTACTATCCCTATTCACATCCGATACTAAGGCCAGAAAACCAGTACACCCCTTATTCAATAATTTTGTAGCTTGGAGACAAGAAATAAGGGAAATACTTAACGAGGAACCTAGCCCAATAAATTCATCACCCTCATGACCATCAGTTACAAACCTCACGGTCTTTTCCACACAGTTGATCACAGCATGATAAGCGTATAACCAATCCATACCCAAAATAACATCGAAAGCAACCATTGGAATTACAATAAAATCAGCATACAACAATCTCGAACCTATCTGTACTGGACATGCCTTAAGAATACTAGTAGGACAAATCTCATCACCAGAAGGCAACATAATATTGAATTGTAAAGGCATGATAGTAGGTTCGCGAGATAAGGAGTGCATAAATACTTCAGACATAAAGGAATGAGTTGCACCAGTATCAATCAATGTAAGTGCTTCCTTGCCAGATATTAGAATATTACCTGATATGACTGAAGAATCAAGATTGGCTCCTTCTTTTGTCATCGTAAAGATTCTGCCTTGAACTTTTCCTTTATCAGAGGAGAGAGGACATTTCTGTGCTGTATGCCCCATTTCTTTACATCTATAACATCGGCCACTTCCCACTAGACATTCCCCTTTATGTGGCTTGCCACATTTAGGACATAATGGTCACTCCATCTCTGAAGAAGGCGCAGAAGGTTTATTGCGTTGTTCCATTTTACCTTTTCCTTTGTGACCACCTCGAGCACTAGTACTTGCCCCTTGCCCTCTCGCTTGAAAAGCTTGCCTTCTTAATTGCCGTTCCTTTTCAATTTCTTGTTCATCGTGCTCGGCAAGTAAGGCTCTTTCAACAATGTCTTGATAAGTGAGCACCTTGGCCATATGAACATCCCTTCGAATTTCTGGTTTCAACCCACGAAGGAAGTGTTCTCCTTTGTCTTTATCATTTTCAGCAATAAATGGAACAAACACGCATCCTTCTTCAAATTTCAATGTATATTCAGCAACAGACAAGGAGTCTTGCCTCAACTCAAGAAATTCTTTGACCTTCTTCGCTTTAACTTCTCTTGAAAAGTACTTGGCATAAAATAACTCTTTGAACTCTTCCCATTTTAACTCGCGAACATTGACAGTCACTTTGGTAGCTTCCCACCAGATGCGAGCAGCTTTCACTAGCATAAACACAGTACAGCTCACTTTATCGCGATCAGTGAACTTCAAATAGTCAAATATAGCCTCCAAAGATTTAACCCATTCAAGAGCTACGAGTGGATCGGCACCACCAACAAATTCGAGAGGGTTCATTCGCCTGAATACATCATAAGAACTACCTTCGTTGCTTTCCACTCTACCCTGTCCTCTTCCTTGACCATGACCTTGGGTTGAGGTATGCAGGCTCAACAACTGTTGAATTTGTTCACCATGAACTTTCGCCTGTTCTTGTATTAATTTACTGAATTCATCTACAACGTTGGTAGTCCTATCAGTCGTAGGGGTCCTATCATCCCCTTCAGTAACCTTTCGTTTAGGAGGCATTTCCTACATGTAAGCTCACTTTAACATAGATATGAAGAAAATACATCAATAACAATGGAATATGATCAACTCTCAATGTTAAAATCAATAGATGCAGGATCGAAAACATACCGGATTGTCCTAGGTAGAAGAAGTCATATACGGTCCAAGAACTTTCGCTCTGATACCAATTGAAACAACCCACTCCCATGGCAATTAAATTAACTAATTAACATATGCGGAAGCCTTAGCATTTACGAGGGAAAGTACAATATATCATTTACATCATAAACATTATCCATACTAATATACATGTTCGTTCGCAAAATAACATCCAACACCTAACCATAAGTCAACATATTCCATTATTCATATAACAAACTACAAAATAAGAAACTTATAGCCTTATATCTTATCTTTCTAATGGAGGTGGCCTCATATCAATTGGATCAATATACAAAACATTATACTAAAAACCACAACTACCGCCACATTTGTCATACCCTTTATGCACTTCCATTTTCTATTTGGCTCAAGATCAACTTTCTATTCTACCCATTCATTTCCATAACTATCACCAACTATGAACATAATGTCAAAACAATAACCGTTTCAATAAAGATATCCATGTACGATAACCATTCAACATAATCTCAACCAGTAAAGCATAAAACATGATCATAACAATAATAAACCATAAGGATTAACATAATAAAAGGTTGGGCTATTACAAGAATAGCACGCAAACGTGTTCTCAAAGTTCTATTTACAACTTCAGTTTGTTCATCCGTTTGAGGATGACAAGTAGTAGATTACAACGTTATTGTGCAAAATTTAGCCCATAAAGTAATCCATAAATAGAATCCCTCCCCTTCTTAGTCCTAGGCAACCCCAAAATAAAGTCCATAGAAATGTCAATCCAAGTTCTTTTAAGAATAGCACGCAAAAGTGTTCCCAAAGTTCTATTTACAACTTCAGTTTGTCCATCCGTTTGAGGATGACAAGTAGTAGATTACAACTTTATTGTGCAAAGTTTAGCCCATAAAAAAATCCATAAATAGAATCCCTCCCCTTCTTAGTCCTAGGCAACCCCAAAATAAAGTCTATAGAAATGTCAATCCAAGTTCTTTTAAGAATAGAACGCAAACGTGTTCTCAAAGTTCTATTTACAATTTCAGTTTGTCCATCCGTTTGAGGATGACAAGTAGTAGATTACAACTTTATTGTGCAAAATTTAGCCCATAAAGTAATCCATAAATAGAATCCCTCCCCTTCTTAGTCCTAGGCAACCCCAAAATAAAGTCCATAGAAATGTCAATCCAAGTTCTTTTAAGAATAGCACGCAAAAGTGTTCCCAAAGTTCTATTTACAACTTCAGTTTGTCGATCCGTTTGAGGATGACAAGTAGTAGATTACAACGTTATTGTGCAAAATTTAGCCCATAAAGTAATCCATAAATAGAATCCCTCCCCTTCTTAGTCCTAGGCAACCCCAAAATAAAGTCCATAGAAATGTCAATCCAAGTTCTTTTAAGAATAGCACGCAAAAGTGTTCCCAAAGTTCTATTTACAACTTCAGTTTGTCGATCCGTTTGAGGATGACAAGTAGTAGATTACAACGTTATTGTGCAAAATTTAGCCCATAAAGTAATCCATAAATAGAATCCCTCCCCTTCTTAGTCCTAGGCAACCCCAAAATAAGTCCATAGAAATGTCAATCCAAGTTCTTTTAAGAATAGCACGCAAAAGTGTTCCCAAAGTTCTATTTACAACTTCAGTTTGTCCATCCGTTTGAGGATGACAAGTAGTAGATTACAACTTTATTGTGCAAAGTTTAGCCCATAAAGTAATCCATAAATAGAATCCCTCCCCTTCTTAGTCCTAGGCAACCCAAAATAAAGTCCATAGAAATGTCAATCCAAGTTCTTTTAAGAATAGAACGCAAACGTGTTCTCAAAGTTCTATTTACAACTTCAGTTTGTCCATCCGTTTGAGGATGACAAGTAGTAGATTACAACGTTATTGTGCAAAATTTAGCCCATAAAGTAATCCATAAATAGAATCCCTCCCCTTCTTAGTCCTAGGCAACCCCAAAATAAAGTCCATAGAAATGTCAATCCAAGTTCTTTTAAGAATAGCACGCAAAAGTGTTCCCAAAGTTCTATTTACAACTTCAGTTTGTCCATCCGTTTGAGGATGACAAGTAGTATATTACAACTTTATTGTGCAAAGTTTAGCCCATAAAGTAATCCATAAATAGAATCCCTCCCCTTCTTAGTCCTAGGCAACCCCAAAATAAAGTCCATAGAAATGTCAATCCAAGTTCTTTTAAGAATAGCACGCAAACGTGTTCTCAAAGTTCTATTTACAACTTCAGTTTGTTCATCCGTTTGAGGATGACAAGTAGTAGATTACAACTTTATTGTGCAAAGTTTAGCCCATAAAGTAATCCATAAATAGAATCCCTCCCCTTCTTAGTCCTAGGCAACCCAAAATAAAGTCCATAGAAATGTCAATCCAAGTTCTTTTAAGAATAGAACGCAAACGTGTTCTCAAAGTTCTATTTACAACTTCAGTTTGTCAATCCGTTTGAGGATGACAAGTAGTAGATTACAACGTTATTGTGCAAAATTTAGCCCATAAAGTAATCCATAAATAGAATCCCTCCCCTTCTTAGTTCTAGGCAACTCCAAAATAAGTCCATAGAAATGTCAATCCAAGTTCTTTTAAGAATAGCACGCAAAAGTGTTCCCAAAGTTCTATTACAACTTCAGTTTGTCCATCCGTTTGAGGATGACAAGTAGTAGATTACAACTTTATTGTGCAAAGTTTAGCCCATAAAGTAATCCATAAATAGAATCCCTCCCCTTCTTAGTCCTAGACAACCCCAAAATAAAGTCCATAGAAATGTCAATCCAAGTTCTTTTAAGAATAGCACGCAAAAGTGTTCCCAAAGTTATATTTACAACTTCAGTTTGTCCATCCGTTTGAGGATGACAAGTAGTATATTACAACTTTATTGTGCAAAGTTTAGCCCATAAAGTAATCCATAAATAGAATCCCTCCCCTTCTTAGTCCTAGGCAACCCCAAAATAAAGTCCATAGATATGTCAATCCAAGTTCTTTTAAGAATAGCACGCAAACGTGTTCTCAAAGTTCTATTTACAACTTCGGTTTGTTCATCCGTTTGAGGATGACAAGTAGTAGATTACAACTTTATTGTGCAAAGTTTAGCCCATAAAGTAATCCATAAATAGAATCCCTCCCCTTCTTAGTCCTAGGCAACCCCAAAATAAAGTCCATAGAAATGTCAATCCAAGTTCTTTTAAGAATAGAACGCAAACGTGTTCTCAAAGTTCTATTTACAACTTCAGTTTATCCATCCGTTTGAGGATGACAAGTAGTAGATTACAACGTTATTGTGCAAAATTAGCCCATAAAGTAATCCATAAATAGAATCTCTCATCTTCTTAGTCCTAGGCAACCCCAAAATAAAGTCCATAGAAATGTCAATCCAAGTTCTTTTAAGAATAGCACGCAAAAGTGTTCCCAAAGTTCTATTTACAACTTCAGTTTGTCCATCCGTTTGAGGATGACAAGTAGTAGATTACAACTTTATTGAGCAAAGTTTAGCCCATAAAGTAATCCATAAATAGAATCCCTCCCCTTCTTAGTCCTAGGCAACCCCAAAATAAGTACATGGAAATGTCAATCCAAGTTCTTTTAAGAATAGCACGCAAACGTGTTCTCAAAGTTCTATTTACAACTTCAGTTTGTCCATCCGTTTGAGGATGACAAGTAGTATATTACAACTTTATTGTGCAAAGTTTAGCCCATAAAGTAATCCATAAATAGAATCCCTCCCCTTCTTAGTCCTAGGCAACCCCAAAATAAAGTCCATAGAAATGTCAATCCAAGTTCTTTTAAGAATAGCACGCAAACGTGTTCTCAAAGTTCTATTTACAACTTCAGTTTGTCCATCCGTTTGAGGATGACAAGTAGTATATTACAACTTTATTGTGCAAAGTTTAGCCCATAAAGTAATCCATAAATAGAATCCCTCCCCTTCTTAGTCCTAGACAACCCCAAAATAAAGTCCATAGAAATGTCAATCCAAGTTCTTTTAAGAATAGCACGCAAAAGTGTTCCCAAAGTTCTATTTACAACTTCAGTTTGTCGATCCGTTTGAGGATGACAAGTAGTAGATTACAACGTTATTGTGCAAAATTTAGCCCATAAAGTAATCCATAAATAGAATCCCTCCCCTTCTTAGTCCTAGGCAACCCCAAAATAAAGTCCATAGAAATGTCAATCCAAGTTCTTTTAAGAATAGCACGCAAAAGTGTTCCCAAAGTTCTATTTACAACTTCAGTTTGTCCATCCGTTTGAGGATGACAAGTAGTAGATTACAACGTTATTGTGCAAAATTTAGCCCATAAAGTAACCCATAAATAAAATCCCTCTCCTTCTTAGTCCTAGGCAACCCCAAAATAAGTCCATAGAAATGTCAATCCAAGTTCTTTTAAGAATAGCACGCAAAAGTGTTCCCAAAGTTCTATTTACAACTTCAGTTTGTCCATCCGTTTGAGGATGACAAGTAGTATATTACAACTTTATTGTGCAAAGTTTAGCCCATAAAGTAATCCATAAATAGAATCCCTCCCCTTCTTAGTCCTAGGCAACCCCAAAATAAAGTCCATAGAAATGTCAATCCAAGTTCTTTTAAGAATAGCACGCAAACGTGTTCTCAAAGTTCTATTTACAACTTCAGTTTGTTCATCCGTTTGAGGATGACAAGTAGTAGATTACAACTTTATTGTGAAAAGTTTAGCCCATAAAGTAATCCATAAATAGAATCCCTCCCCTTCTTAGTCCTAGGCAACCCAAAATAAAGTCCATAGAAATGTCAATCCAAGTTCTTTTAAGAATAGAACGCAAACGTGTTCTCAAAGTTCTATTTACAACTTCAGTTTGTCCATCCGTTTGAGGATGACATGTTAGAGTAGGTGCCCGTCGAGCCAAGTGTTGGCCGAGTGTTCACAATGAAACTCTATGTATAAGCAGTCTTTATTTTAATAATATTTGAAATTATTATTTTGGCAAATCTTTATCTGTATACCCATGCTAGCTGCATAGATAAAGCCCTTGAATATACGAATAGTAGAAAGAATATGAGATGCTCATATGATGAGTATCATGAAACTCATATTTGTAATACTGTATATTCTAAACGGTTCCTAGTCGATTCAGCCGCCACTAAGAAGGATATAGGCCGCTCGAGTTAGAGACTAGTATCTGCGATGTGAGTACCATGTTTCATTGGTAGGGGACATTGTGATGTCCGAGCATGCAGATAGGTGCTCCTTGTAGAGTGCACTGAACAACCCTCCATAAAAGGACTTTCCAAGTGGTTCTCACTTATCGAGTGGAAAAGTCCTGGTTTATGGTTGTACAGAATTAGTCCTTATGACCCGGGACAACATTGAGACTCTATGTGCTAGAATTACACTTTGACTTGTTTACCGACTCTCATGGGGTCATCAGGTGGCAAGGTTGGGTGTTCTGTCGAAACACATAGGAGTCGATGCATTGTAGTCGGGGATTCACTGCTTACCTTCGGGTATGGATATCCTATGTGTTATCATGTGTATGTAGATCGAAATCTCTGGCCAGAGTATGGTTGTAATTATGAAAGGGGTTTCATAGATTACACCATCGATGCAACTACGACATGACACATAGTATCGATTCTTGGACAACTCTCGATAAACCAATGGTTGTCGAATCGATCGGGATATATGAGTTGAAGGGACCGTACTGTACGCTAACCATAATTGAATGGTTCTTGCAGGCACTATCATGTGATACCTAGGGAATCACGTAAGCGATGCTGCTAGGCGTTTAACGTGATTGGTTGGGTACTATCAGACTTGAGTTCTGACGTTCTTACTATCAAGGAGTTGATAAGTAAGAATGGAGCAATTGGGGTATGCTCGAATAAGGACATGTTTAGTCCGAATCACATGGAGATGTGAACCCACGGCTAGTTGTATCAATGAACCATTGAGGGCCACACAAGTATTAGCTTTGTAAATCCCGATGAGAAGTAAAATAGTTCAATGAGTTGAACGGCTTATAAAGGAGTTTATAAGCGTAAAGTAAAATTAGAAGTATGACTTCTATAAAGGAGAAAAATAGTTCAAAGTGTTGAACGGCTTATAAATGTGTTTATAAGTGTAAAGAAAAATAGAAGTATGACTTCTATGAGAAAAATGTAAATTTTGATTTATGGAAGTGTTCCTAAATTAAAATTTGGCCAAGTGAATAATGTAATTGAAAATTGTGATTTTCATAAACATTATTATGGACTAAATAAATTAATTCAAGTGTTGAATTAATTAGACACTAGTGGGCCTAGTAGAGCCCAAATAATTAAATTAATTCAAGTGTTGGATTAATTAAATTATATTGAGTCTTGTAGAGCTCAATTAAAATAATTATTTAACTAGTGGGACTTGGGTAAATTCAAGTAATATTTAAATAGTCTCAAATGTGTTTGAGATATTTAAATTTAGTCCAAAGTTTTTAATTTGATTAAAAACTATATAATATGCATGCATGGGAGGTGAAGAGTTGGGGAATACTTTTGATTAAAATAATGGTTGGCATGCAACTTTTTGAATCAACTTTTTGCAACCCCAAGACTTGACTCTCCTCCCTCATTACACACATGCATGGCCGAAATCTTTACACACTTTTCTCTCCATTTTTCTTCTTTTGTTCTTCAATTTTTGTTGGAGAATAAACCCTTCTCTTTGATAAATCCTCAAACTTTTCTAGTGCAATTTTTGAGGGGGTTTACCTTGCTAGTGGTGGGCTTGATTTTGAAAGAAAGAAGGAGGCTTGGAGGCTTGTAGATAGTTTCTTCCATTCAAGAGCTTTGTTATTTGATAACAAAGTTGGAGCCACAATCAATCTTTTAAAGATTGATAGGTAATGAAATTTCTTACATCCTATGTATGTTAATGTTTTTGTAAATATTACACAAGTTTTTAGGGTGGCCGAAAATTTGTATGAAAAATTCGAAATTTTTGCTTCCGTTGCGTTTCCGGCCACCGTAACCGGTCCGCTTTCAAGTGGTATCCGAGCTTAGGTTACGGATTTTGTGTAATATTTGCATAATATTATGTTGAGATCGATTTCTAACCGTTTGAGATTTTTTGTGCAAGAAAATCATCAAGGCCGAATTTTTGAAAACAAAAAAAAAAATGGTTTTTCCGGGCAGCCGAGGGGCTGCCCGAAAATTTCGGGCAGCCGAGGCGCAGCCCAAGGGGCTGCCCGAAAGTTGCTGTTTTAAAATAAAAAAAAAAAAAAATTTTGTGTTGCCGGAATCCGACGACGGAGCTCCGGCGACGGCGATGACGGCTAGGGTTTCCAAAAGTGTTTTGGTTAATCCAAGTGTCATGGGCCTTGAGATATTGGGCCATTGGATGGCCAACATAATTTGTGAAATTTAAATGGGCCAAAGTATTTTTGGTGAAAAATGGTTTTTGGGCCCTTAAGTTTAAATATTACAATTGTTGCACATGTTTTCTCATAAAATAAATAATTGAAGTTGGACTTTAATTATTTATAGTAAATTGTGATTTACAAGAAATTCGATTATAAATAAATTAATTTGAAAGTAGACAAAGGTGTTTGTATACTTTGTTAATTTAATTTATAATTGTGGCGGTTAGTGATTGGATCAAGATATATAATATTGGATCAATTAATTATAGTGATAATTAATTGATGGTGTATGATATGTGATATTATGCATGAAGGATGATCAAAAGCCCAAGCCCAATTTGCTAGGTGTATGCTAGGATATTTGTGTTGTATGATTGTAATAATTATCAATTTAAAGTGGGCTTGGTTTATGGCCCGTTCCCACCCCCCATGAGATGTATCCCTATGTGCCATGGATATTTAATTGTAAATATTAGAATAGGTGAAGATCAAGATTGGAAGATGGTGGCCTTGGTGATTATGAAGATCGAAGACATGTAATATTGGATGCTAATGTAATAATTTAGTTGCATTGCATCCCGTGCATTTACCCTAGGATTGGACCTAGGCCCGTGTTTGGCTCACACGGGCCATTAGTGTTGGGGCAATTGATCATCCTTGTACTGTTTTCTATTTATAATATATGCATGATATGTTATAAATAATGAGTATGTGCGTTATTATTATTATAATAACAAAGTTGCATGAATCCGGCAAACATACGATCAAACATGGCGAGCTTTTAAAATAAAATTAATGATGAGACCTTTCAAAATTAAAAAACCCTCATTTTGAATAAGATTCAAAATTAATATCAAGCCCGAAAAGGGGAATTATAAAATTGGTTATAATTTCCTTGTCTTCCATCGACAATGGGTGCATGATGAACGCTACCCGTACTCGGGGCTCGGCTCATATTATTGAGGGGGCCCTGGGTGCCGGAAAGCTGTGACATCCATTGACATGGTGATGTGAACTACGTGGAACTCCCATGATTTCGGCTCATATTATTGAGGGAACTCATGGCGACCGTCCATTAAGGTTCAATATCGATGGGTTAGGCTTGACACGTAAAGATGAACGACGTCATATTATTGGGTCCTAATCAAACGTGAGACAAAAGTATACGTAGAGGGTTGCATGGCGATGCAATTGGAAACTACCTTTTAGGAATTGTGATGGCCGATATTATTCGGGATCACAATTCGCTAATTGGACCTTACGTACCTACTGAGGAAAGAGTTTCCCGTTTTCACTAGAGGGTAGTGAAAGATGTCAAAACAGTGGGAGTAAATATTTATAAAGTTAAAGTCCATACTTTATATCTTACCAAATATTTTAAAATAGTCATCAACATTTATCTGTTTTTACTTTTCAGTACAAATCAACAATGTCTTCGATGCGCAATTCGATATCTATAATACTCGACAAAAACATATTAACTGGACCTAATTACCTCACTTGGCTAAGAAATTTGAAAATAGTCTTAAATTCGGAAAGGGTAACATATACACTGACTCAGTCGCTCCCTGTTGAGGCTCCGACTGACTGCACTCCTGAGGAATTGCAGGCTTACGAGGAATGGTGTGACCATGACTTGATAGCTAGGTGTTATATGCTGACTTCTATGAACGATGAGCTACAGAGGCGTTTTGAGGGAGCAAAGAGTGCTGCTGACATTCATTTGCATCTCAAAGAGCTCTTTGGTGAGCAAACACGACCTCTAAGGCATGCTACCGTCAAGGAGCTGATCACTTTGCGCATGCGAGATGGGGCCTCGGTCCATGAGCATGGCCTAAAGGTGATCGGGCTCGTGGACAAGCTCGTTGGCATGGATATGATCCTGCCTTCGGAGTTGACCACCGACATGTTGCTGTTATCGCTGCCTAGCTCATTTGATCCTTTTGTGGTGAACTTCAACATGAACAAGATGGAACCGACCCTTGAGGAGTTGGTGAACATGCTTGTTACGTTTGAATCCACCATCAAGAAAAAGAAGTTGGTTCTTTATGTGGGTTCTTCATCTGGTACGAAGACTGATCCACATGGGAAGGGAAAGAAGAGTTCTTTCCAAAGTCCCAAGAAGAACGTGCCCTTGTTGAGGCAATCTCCGAACCCTGTTGAGGGAGCCAGACCAGTTAAGGCTGACAAGACTAATGATGTATGTCATCACTGCAAGAAGCCTGGACATTGGAGGCGTAATTGCAAAGAATATCTTGCCCAGAAGTGTTCTGGAAACGGTATGTTCTAAATTTAAGTAAACATTTTAATTAACTCTACTTCTTGGGTATTAGATACCGGTTGTGACTCACATCTCTGTAATGGGTTACAGGTGATGGGAAGAAGTAGGAAGCTTAAGGAAGGTGTGACCTTCTTGAGGATGGGCAATGGAGCAAGAGTTGCTGCCAAGGCTATTAAGGATGTTTACTTATTATTGAACAATAGTTTAAGTTAATTTTATGAGATGTTTTGTTTGTACCTAACTTTGTAAAAAACATTGTTTCCATTTCTATGGTGATAAAAATGGATATTCTTGTTTATTTTGCAAAGGTGTTTGCAACATTTACATGAATGAATGTTTGATTGGTACTGTTGAACTTGAAAACGATCTCTATAACTTAAAACTAAAAGATATTCCATTAAATGTCTATTCAAAGGCAGACACCATATGAGATATGGATGGGTAAGCCTCCCAAATATTCTTATCTTAGAATATGGGAGCCCTGCTTATGTTAAGCAGGAAAGTGGGAGATAAATTGGATTGTTGATCCATTTTATGTTACTTTGTGGGATATCCAAGGAATTGAGTTGGATATTATTTCTATCATCCCCAAGAAACAAAGGTGTTTGTTTCTAGGAATGCAACCTTTTTGGAAAGGGATTTTCTATTGGATAGAAAAAGGCAGATGATAGAACTCGAAGAGGTTCGAGAGAAACCCACAATTATAGAACCCACACCCGATGAGCCAAGAGAGGAGATACAAGCTCCTAGCAGATACGAGAGAGTCTCGAGACCACCTATGAGGTATGGTCTGCTTCTTGAAGAGGGCCATGATGAGCCTAACCATGGATGTGATCCAAGGACCTTCAAGGAAGCGTTATCTGATGCCGATTCATCCAAGTGACTTGAAGCAATGGAATCTGAGATGAATTCCATGCATTCGAACCAAGTGTAGGATCTTGTGGATCCACCTGTGGGAACTGTTCCCACATGGACTTGGGGAGGATGGGAAGGTGTTGACCTTCAAGGCGCGATTGGTGGCAAAAGGGTGTACTCAAAGACAAGGAGTTGACTTTGAGGAAACCTTTTCCCAATCGCAATGCTCAAGTCCATAAGGATTTTATTAGCCATAGCTGCATAGTATGACTATGAGATATGGCAGATGGATGTCAAGACAAACTTTCTTAAATGGGGATTTTAAGAAAGTTATTTATATGTCTTAACCTGAAGGGTTTACATCTATCGGAAGTGAGCATATGGTATGCAAACTTCAGAGATCTATTTATGATCTAAAGCAGGCATCTAGGAGTTGGAACCTCAGATTCGACAGTACAATCAAAGAGTTTGATTTACTAAGAATCATGAGGGACCCTGTGTGTATAAGAAGGTCAGTGGGAGTGTTGTGACATTCCCGGTATTTTATGTTGATGACATTCTACTCATTGGGAATGATGTAGGAATGTTGCAATCAACTAAGATATGATTAGCGAGTGAGTTCTTGATGTAGGACTTGGGTGAAGCATCTTTTGTATTGGGATACAGATCTATTGAGATAGATCGCAAAGATGGCTTGGTCTCACCCAGTCCACATACATGATACCATCGTGAAGCGGTTCTCGATGGATGAGTCCGTGAGAGGACGTCTACCTGTGTGTCATGGCGTGTCCATATCCAAGTCTGTCTCCCAAGACAGATGCAGAGATAGTGGCGATGACACGCATTCCGTATACTTCGGAAATTGGTAATATCATGTATGGGATGATATCTACACGTCCTGACGTGGCGTTTGCACTATGTGTAGTGAAAGGATATCAATCGAACCCTGGTCTTCCACACCTGAAAGCTGTGAAAGACATCCTCAAGCAGTTGAGAAGGACCAATAAGTTGTTATTGGTCTATGGGGTAGAGAACTGAAATTGGAAGGCTATACCGACTCTAGCTTCCAAAGCGATATCGATGAATCGAAGTAAACCTCTAGGTTTGTATTCATGCTCAATGGTGCTGCTGTCTCTTGGAAGAGTTCCAAGCAAGACAATATTGCGGATTCCAGCACAGAGGCCGAATACATTGCTGCATCGGATGCAGCAAGGGAGGCTGTTTGGATAAGGAATTTCGTCCAAGAGTTGGACGTCATTCCTAATGGAGTTGCTCCTGTCCCGGTGTTGTGTGACAACACGGGAGCTTTAGCTCAAGCAAAGGAGCCAAGGTCTCATCAGAAATCCAAACTCGTATTGAGAAAGTACCACATCCTCGGAGAGATTGTGGAATGAAGAGTAGTGTCTATTGACAAAGTCGGCTCCGCAGATTATGTTGTTGATCCACTAGCTAAGCCTTTACCTGGACCATTATTCGACAAGCATCGCGAATCAATGGGTTTTATGCATATAGGTAGTTGGCTCTAGTGCAAGTGGGAGATTGTTAGAGTAGGTGCCCGTCGAGCCAAGTGTTGGCCGAGTGTTCACAATGAAACTCTATGTATAAGCAGTCTTTATTTTAATAATATTTGAAATTATTATTTTGGCAAATCTTTATCTGTATACCCATGCTAGCTGCATAGATAAAGCCCTTGAATATACGAATAGTAGAAAGAATATGAGATGCTCATATGATGAGTATCATGAAACTCATATTTGTAATACTGTATATTCTAAACGGTTCCTAGTCGATTCAGCCGCCACTAAGAAGGATATAGGCCGCTCGAGTTAGAGACTAGTATCTGCGATGTGAGTACCATGTTTCATTGGTAGGGGACATTGTGATGTCCGAGCATGCAGATAGGTGCTCCTTGTAGAGTGCACTGAACAACCCTCCATAAAAGGACTTTCCAAGTGGTTCTCACTTATCGAGTGGAAAAGTCCTGGTTTATGGTTGTACAGAATTAGTCCTTATGACCCGGGACAACATTGAGACTCTATGTGCTAGAATTACACTTTGACTTGTTTACCGACTCTCATGGGGTCATCAGGTGGCAAGGTTGGGTGTTCTGTCGAAACACATAGGAGTCGATGCATTGTAGTCGGGGATTCACCGCTTACCTTCGGGTATGGATATCCTATGTGTTATCATGTGTATGTAGATCGAAATCTCTGGCCAGAGTATGGTTGTAATTATGAAAGGGGTTTCATAGATTACACCATCGATGCAACTACGACATGACACATAGTATCGATTCTTGGACAACTCTCGATAAACCAATGGTTGTCGAATCGATCGGGATATATGAGTTGAAGGGACCGTACTGTACGCTAACCATAATTGAATGGTTCTTGCAGGCACTATCATGTGATACCTAGGGACTCACGTAAGCGATGCTGCTAGGCGTTTAACGTGATTGGTTGGGTACTATCAGACTTGAGTTCTGACGTTCTTACTATCAAGGAGTTGATAAGTAAGAATGGAGCAATTGGGGTATGCTCGAATAAGGACATGTTTAGTCCGAATCACATGGAGATGTGAACCCACGGCTAGTTGTATCAATGAACCATTGAGGGCCACACAAGTATTAGCTTTGTAAATCCCGATGAGAAGTAAAATAGTTCAATGAGTTGAACGGCTTATAAAGGAGTTTATAAGCGTAAAGTAAAATTAGAAGTATGACTTCTATAAAGGAGAAAAATAGTTCAAAGTGTTGAACGGCTTATAAATGTGTTTATAAGTGTAAAGAAAAATAGAAGTATGACTTCTATGAGAAAAATGTAAATTTTGATTTATGGAAGTGTTCCTAAATTAAAATTTGGCCAAGTGAATAATGTAATTGAAAATTGTGATTTTCATAAACATTATTATGGACTAAATAAATTAATTCAAGTGTTGAATTAATTAGACACTAGTGGGCCTAGTAGAGCCCAAATAATTAAATTAATTCAAGTGTTGGATTAATTAAATTATATTGAGTCTTGTAGAGCTCAATTAAAATAATTATTTAACTAGTGGGACTTGGGTAAATTCAAGTAATATTTAAATAGTCTCAAATGTGTTTGAGATATTTAAATTTAGTCCAAAGTTTTTAATTTGATTAAAAACTATATAATATGCATGCATGGGAGGTGAAGAGTTGGGGAATACTTTTGATTAAAATAATGGTTGGCATGCAACTTTTTGAATCAACTTTTTGCAACCCCAAGACTTGACTCTCCTCCCTCATTACACACATGCATGGCCGAAATCTTTACACACTTTTCTCTCCATTTTTCTTCTTTTGTTCTTCAATTTTTGTTGGAGAATAAACCCTTCTCTTTGATAAATCCTCAAACTTTTCTAGTGCAATTTTTGAGGGGGTTTACCTTGCTAGTGGTGGGCTTGATTTTGAAAGAAAGAAGGAGGCTTGGAGGCTTGTAGATAGTTTCTTCCATTCAAGAGCTTTGTTATTTGATAACAAAGTTGGAGCCACAATCAATCTTTTAAAGATTGATAGGTAATGAAATTTCTTACATCCTATGTATGTTAATGTTTTTGTAAATATTACACAAGTTTTTAGGGTGGCCGAAAATTTGTATGAAAAATTCGAAATTTTTGCTTCCGTTGCGTTTCCGGCCACCGTAACCGGTCCGCTTTCATGACAAGTAGTAGATTACAACGTTATTGTGCAAAATTTAGCCCATAAAGTAATCCATAAATAGAATCCCTCCCCTTCTTAGTCCTAGGCAACCCCAAAATAAAGTCCATAGAAATGTCAATCCAAGTTCTTTTAAGAATAGCACGCCAAAGTGTTCCCAAAGTTCTATTTACAACTTCAGTTTGTCCATCCGTTTGAGGATGACAAGTAGTAGATTACAACTTTATTGTGCAAAGTTTAGCCCCTTATGTAATCCATAAATAGAATCCCTCCCCTTCTTAGTCCTAGGCAACTCCAAAATAAAGTCCATAGAAATGTCAATCCAAGTTCTTTTAAGAATAGCACGCAAAAGTGTTCCCAAAGTTCTATGTACAACTTCAGTTTGTCAATCCGTTTGAGGATGACAAGTAGTAGATTACAACTTTATTGTGCAAAGTTTAGCCCATAAAGTAATCCATAAATAGAATCCCTCCCCTTCTTAGTCCTAGGCAACCCCAAAATAAAGTCCATAGAAATGTCAATCCAAGTTCTTTTAAGAATAGCACGCAAAAGTGTTCCCAAAGTTCTATTTACAACTTCAGTTTGTCGATCCGTTTGAGGATGACAAGTATTAGATTACAACGTTATTGTGCAAAATTTAGCCCATAAAGTAATCCATAAATAGAATCCCTCCCCTTCTTAGTCCTAGGCAACCCCAAAATAAGTCCATAGAAATGTCAATCCAAGTTCTTTTAAGAATAGCACGCAAAAGTGTTCCCAAAGTTCTATTTACAACTTCAGTTTGTCCATCCGTTTGAGGATGACAAGTAGTAGATTACAACTTTATTGTGCAAAGTTTAACCCATAAAGTAATCCATAAATAGAATCCCTCCCCTTCTTAGTCCTAGACAACCCCAAAATAAAGTCCATAGAAATGTCAATCCAAGTTCTTTTAAGAATAGCACGCAAAAGTGTTCCCAAAGTTATATTTACAACTTCAGTTTGTCCATCCGTTTGAGGATGACAAGTAGTATATTACAACTTTATTGTGCAAAGTTTAGCCCATAAAGTAATCCATAAATAGAATCCCTCCCCTTCTTAGTCCTAGGCAACCCCAAAATAAAGTCCATAGATATGTCAATCCAAGTTCTTTTAAGAATAGCACGCAAACGTGTTCTCAAAGTTCTATTTACAACTTCGGTTTGTTCATCCGTTTGAGGATGACAAGTAGTAGATTACAACTTTATTGTGCAAAGTTTAGCCCATAAAGTAATCCATAAATAGAATCCCTCCCCTTCTTAGTCCTAGGCAACCCCAAAATAAAGTCCATAGAAATGTCAATCCAAGTTCTTTTAAGAATAGAACGCAAACGTGTTCTCAAAGTTCTATTTACAACTTCAGTTTGTCCATCCGTTTGAGGATGACAAGTAGTAGATTACAACGTTATTGTGCAAAATTTAGCCCATAAAGTAATCCATAAATAGAATCCCTCCCCTTCTTAGTCCTAGGCAACCCCAAAATAAAGTCCATAGAAATGTCAATCCAAGTTCTTTTAAGAATAGCACGCAAAAGTGTTCCCAAAGTTCTATTTACAACTTCAGTTTGTCCATCCGTTTGAGGATGACAAGTAGTAGATTACAACTTTATTGAGCAAAGTTTAGCCCATAAAGTAATCCATAAATAGAATCCTTCCCCTTCTTAGTCCTAGGCAACCCCAAAATAAGTCCATGGAAATGTCAATCCAAGTTCTTTTAAGAATAGCACGCAAACGTGTTCTCAAAGTTCTATTTACAACTTCAGTTTGTCCATCCGTTTGAGGATGACAAGTAGTATATTATAACTTTATTGTGTAAAGTTTAGCCCATAAAGTAATCCATAAATAGAATCCCTCCCCTTCTTAGTCCTAGGCAACCCCAAAATAAAGTCCATAGAAATGTCAATCCAAGTTCTTTTAAGAATAGCACGCAAACGTGTTCTCAAAGTTCTATTTACAACTTCAGTTTGTCCATCCGTTTGAGGATGACAAGTAGTATATTACAACTTTATTGTGCAAAGTTTAGCCCATAAAGTAATCCATAAATAGAATCCCTCCCCTTCTTAGTCCTAGACAACCCCAAAATAAAGTCCATAGAAATGTCAATCCAAGTTCTTTTAAGAATAGCACGCAAAAGTGTTCCCAAAGTTCTATTTACAACTTCAGTTTGTCGATCCGTTTGAGGATGACAAGTAGTAGATTACAACGTTATTGTGCAAAATTTAGCCCATAAAGTAATCCATAAATAGAATCCCTCCCCTTCTTAGTCCTAGGCAACCCCAAAATAAAGTCCATAGAAATGTCAATCCAAGTTCTTTTAAGAATAGCACGCAAAAGTGTTCCCAAAGTTCTATTTACAACTTCAGTTTGTCCATCCGTTTGAGGATGACAAGTAGTAGATTACAACGTTATTGTGCAAAATTTAGCCCATAAAGTAATCCATAAATAAAATCCCTCTCCTTCTTAGTCCTAGGCAACCCCAAAATAAGTCCATAGAAATGTCAATCCAAGTTCTTTTAAGAATAGCACGCAAAAGTGTTCCCAAAGTTCTATTTACAACTTCAGTTTGTCCATCCGTTTGAGGATGACAAGTAGTATATTACAACTTTATTGTGCAAAGTTTAGCCCATAAAGTAATCCATAAATAGAATCCCTCCCCTTCTTAGTCCTAGGCAACCCCAAAATAAAGTCCATAGAAATGTCAATCCAATTTCTTTTAAGAATAGCACGCAAACGTGTTCTCAAAGTTCTATTTACAACTTCAGTTTGTTCATCCGTTTGAGGATGACAAGTAGTAGATTACAACTTTATTGTGAAAAGTTTAGCCCATAAAGTAATCCATAAATAGAATCCCTCGCCTTCTTAGTCCTAGGCAACCCAAAATAAAGTCCATAGAAATGTCAATCCAAGTTCTTTTAAGAATAGAACGCAAACGTGTTCTCAAAGTTCTATTTACAACTTCAGTTTGTCCATCCGTTTGAGGATGACAAGTAGTAGATTACAACGTTATTGTGCAAAATTTAGCCCATAAAGTAATCCATAAATAGAATCCCTCCCTTTCTTAGTCCTAGGCAACCCCAAAATAAAGTCCATAGAAATGTCAATCCAAGTTCTTTTAAGAATAGCACGCCAAAGTGTTCCCAAAGTTCTATTTACAACTTCAGTTTGTCCATCCGTTTGAGGATGACAAGTAGTAGATTACAACGTTATTGTGCAAAATTTAGCCCATAAAGTAATCCATAAATAGAATCCCTCTCCTTCTTAGTCCTAGGCAACCCCAAAATAAGTCCATAGAAATGTCAATCCAAGTTCTTTTAAGAATAGCACGCAAAAGTGTTCCCAAAGTTCTATTTACAACTTCAGTTTGTCCATCCGTTTGAGGATGACAAGTAGTAGATTACAACTTTATTGAGCAAAGTTTAGCCCATAAAGTAATCCATAAATAGAATCCCTCCCCTTCTTAGTCCTAGGCAACCCCAAAATAAAGTCTATAGAAATGTCAATCCAAGTTCTTTTAAGAATAGAACGCAAACGTGTTCTCAAAGTTCTATTTACAATTTCAGTTTGTCCATCCGTTTGAGGATGACAAGTAGTAGATTACAACGTTATTGTGCAAAATTTAGCCCATAAAGTAATCCATAAATAGAATCCCTCCCCTTCTTAGTCCTAGGCAACCCCAAAATAAAGTCCATAGAAATGTCAATCCAAGTTCTTTTAAGAATAGCACGCAAAAGTGTTCCCAAAGTTCTATTTACAACTTCAGTTTGTCGATCCGTTTGAGGATGACAAGTAGTAGATTACAACGTTATTGTGCAAAATTTAGCCCATAAAGTAATCCATAAATAGAATCCCTCCCCTTCTTAGTCCTAGGCAACCCCAAAATAAGTCCATAGAAATGTCAATCCAAGTTCTTTTAAGAATAGCACGCAAAAGTGTTCCCAAAGTTCTATTTACAACTTCAGTTTGTCCATCCGTTTGAGGATGACAAGTAGTAGATTACAACTTTATTGTGCAAAGTTTAGCCCATAAAGTAATCCATAAATAGAATCCCTCCCCTTCTTAGTCCTAGACAACCCCAAAATAAAGTCCATAGAAATGTCAATCCAAGTTCTTTTAAGAATAGCACGCAAAAGTGTTCCCAAAGTTATATTTACAACTTCAGTTTGTCCATCCGTTTGAGGATGACAAGTAGTATATTACAACTTTATTGTGCAAAGTTTAGCCCATAAAGTAATCCATAAATAGAATCCCTCCCCTTCTTAGTCCTAGGCAACCCCAAAATAAAGTCCATAGAAATGTCAATCCAAGTTCTTTTAAGAATAGCACGCAAACGTCTTCTCAAAGTTCTATTTACAACTTCGGTTTGTTCATCCGTTTGAGGATGACAAGTAGTAGATTACAACTTTATTGTGCAAAGTTTAGCCCATAAAGTAATCCATAAATAGAATCCCTCCCCTTCTTAGTCCTAGGCAACCCCAAAATAAAGTCCATAGAAATGTCAATCCAAGTTCTTTTAAGAATAGAACGCAAACGTGTTCTCAAAGTTCTATTTACAACTTCAGTTTGTCAATCCGTTTGAGGATGACAAGTAGTAGATTACAACGTTATTGTGCAAAATTTAGCCCATAAAGGAATCCATAAATAGAATCCCTCCCCTTCTTAGTCCTAGGCAACCCCAAAATAAAGTCCATAGAAATGTCAATCCAAGTTCTTTTAAGAATAGCACGCAAAAGTGTTCCCAAAGTTCTATTTACAACTTCAGTTTGTCCATCCGTTTGAGGATGACAAGTAGTAGATTACAACGTTATTGTGCAAAATTTAGCCCATAAATTAATCCATAAATAGAATCCCTCTCCTTCTTAGTCCTAGGCAACCCCAAAATAAAGTCCATAGAAATGTCAATCCAAGTTCTTTTAAGAATAGAACGCAAACGTGTTCTCAAAGTTCTATTTACAACTTCAATTTGTCCATCCGTTTGAGGATGACAAGTAGTAGATTACAACGTTATTGTGCAAAATTTAGCCCATAAAGTAATCCATAAATAGAATCCCTCCCCTTCTTAGTCCTAGGCAACCCCAAAATAAAGTCCATAGAAATGTCAATCCAAGTTCTTTTAAGAATAGAACGCAAACGTGTTCTCAAAGTTCTATTTACAACTTCAGTTTGTCAATCCGTTTGAGGATGACAAGTAGTAGATTACAACGTTATTGTGCAAAATTTAGCCCATAAAGTAATCCATAAATAGAATCCCTCCCCTTCTTAGTCCTAGGCAACCCCAAAATAAAGTCCATAGAAATGTCAATCCAAGTTCTTTTAAGAATAGCACGCAAAAGTGTTCCCAAAGTTCTATTTACAACTTCAGTTTGTCCATCCGTTTGAGGATGACAAGTAGTAGATTACAACGTTATTGTGCAAAATTTAGCCCATAAAGTAATCCATAAATAGAATCCCTCTCCTTCTTAGTCCTAGGCAACCCCAAAATAAGTCCATAGAAATGTCAATCCAAGTTCTTTTAAGAATAGCACGCAAAAGTGTTCCCAAAGTTCTATTTACAACTTCAGTTTGTCCATCCGTTTGAGGATGACAAGTAGTATATTACAACTTTATTGTGCAAAGTTTAGCCCATAAAGTAATCCATAAATAGAATCCCTCCCCTTCTTAGTCCTAGGCAACCCCAAAATAAAGTCCATAGAAATGTCAATCCAAGTTCTTTTAAGAATAGCACGCAAACGTGTTCTCAAAGTTCTATTTACAACTTCAGTTTGTTCATCCGTTTGAGGATGACAAGTAGTATATTACAACTTTATTGTGCAAAGTTTAGCCCATAAAGTAATCCATAAATAGAATCCCTCCCCTTCTTAGTCCTAGGCAACCCCAAAATAAAGTCCATAGAAATGTCAATCCAAGTTCTTTTAAGAATAGAACGCAAACGTGTTCTCAAAGTTCTATTTACAACTTCAATTTGTCCATCCGTTTGAGGATGACAAGTAGTAGATTACAACGTTATTGTGCAAAATTTAGCCCATAAAGTAATCCATAAATAGAATCCCTCCCCTTCTTAGTCCTAGGCAACCCCAAAATAAAGTCCATAGAAATGTCAATCCAAGTTCTTTTAAGAATAGCACGCAAAAGTGTTCCCAAAGTTCTATTTACAACTTCAGTTTGTCCATCCGTTTGAGGATGACAAGTAGTAGATTACAACGTTATTGTGCAAAATTTAGCCCATAAAGTAATCCATAAATAGAATCCCTCTCCTTCTTAGTCCTAGGCAACCCCAAAATAAGTCCATAGAAATGTCAATCCAAGTTCTTTTAAGAATAGCACGCAAAAGTGTTCCCAAAGTTCTATTTAAAACTTCAGTTTGTCCATCCGTTTGAGGATGACAAGTAGTAGATTACAACTTTATTGTGCAAAGTTTAGCCCATAAAGTAATCCATAAATAGAATCCCTCCCCTTCTTAGTCCTAGGCAACCCCAAAATAAAGTCCATAGAAATGTCAATCCAAGTTCTTTTAAGAATAGCACGCAAACGTGTTCTCAAAGTTCTATTTACAACTTCAGTTTGTTCATCCGTTTGAGGATGACAAGTAGTAGATTACAACGTTATTGTGCAAAATTTAGCCCATAAAGTAATCCATAAATAGAATCCCTCTCCTTCTTAGTCCTAGGCAACCCCAAAATAAGTCCATAGAAATGTCAATCCAAGTTCTTTTAAGAATAGCACGCAAAAGTGTTCCCAAAGTTCTATTTACAACTTCAGTTTGTCCATCCGTTTGAGGATGACAAGTAGTATATTACAACTTTATTGTGCAAAGTTTAGCCCATAAAGTAATCCATAAATAGAATCCCTCCCCTTCTTAGTCCTAGGCAACCCCAAAATAAAGTCCATAGAAATGTCAATCCAAGTTCTTTTAAGAATAGCACGCAAACGTGTTCTCAAAGTTCTATTTACAACTTCAGTTTGTTCATCCGTTTGAGGATGACAAGTAGTATATTACAACTTTATTGTGCAAAGTTTAGCCCATAAAGTAATCCATAAATAGAATCCCTCCCCTTCTTAGTCCTAGGCAACCCCAAAATAAAGTCCATAGAAATGTCAATCCAAGTTCTTTTAAGAATAGAACGCAAACGTGTTCTCAAAGTTCTATTTACAACTTCAATTTGTCCATCCGTTTGAGGATGACAAGTAGTAGATTACAACGTTATTGTGCAAAATTTAGCCCATAAAGTAATCCATAAATAGAATCCCTCCCCTTCTTAGTCCTAGGCAACCCCAAAATAAAGTCCATAGAAATGTCAATCCAAGTTCTTTTAAGAATAGCACGCAAAAGTGTTCCCAAAGTTCTATTTACAACTTCAGTTTGTCCATCCGTTTGAGGATGACAAGTAGTAGATTACAACGTTATTGTGCAAAATTTAGCCCATAAAGTAATCCATAAATAGAATCCCTCTCCTTCTTAGTCCTAGGCAACCCCAAAATAAGTCCATAGAAATGTCAATCCAAGTTCTTTTAAGAATAGCACGCAAAAGTGTTCCCAAAGTTCTATTTAAAACTTCAGTTTGTCCATCCGTTTGAGGATGACAAGTAGTAGATTACAACTTTATTGTGCAAAGTTTAGCCCATAAAGTAATCCATAAATAGAATCCCTCCCCTTCTTAGTCCTAGGCAACCCCAAAATAAAGTCCATAGAAATGTCAATCCAAGTTCTTTTAAGAATAGCACGCAAACGTGTTCTCAAAGTTCTATTTACAACTTCAGTTTGTTCATCCGTTTGAGGATGACAAGTAGTAGATTACAACGTTATTGTGCAAAATTTAGCCCATAAAGTAATCCATAAATAGAATCCCTCTCCTTCTTAGTCCTAGGCAACCCCAAAATAAGTCCATAGAAATGTCAATCCAAGTTCTTTTAAGAATAGCACGCAAAAGTGTTCCCAAAGTTCTATTTACAACTTCAGTTTGTCCATCCGTTTGAGGTTGACAAGTAGTATATTACAACTTTATTGTGCAAAGTTTAGCCCATAAAGTAATCCATAAATAGAATCCCTCCCCTTCTTAGTCCTAGGCAACCCCAAAATAAAGTCCATAGAAATGTCAATCCAAGTTCTTTTAAGAATAGCACGCAAACGTGCTCTCAAAGTTCTATTTACAACTTCAGTTTGTTCATCCGTTTGAGGATGACAAGTAGTATATTACAACTTTATTGTGCAAAGTTTAGCCCATAAAGTAATCCATAAATAGAATCCCTCCCCTTCTTAGTCCTAGGCAACCCCAAAATAAAGTCCATAGAAATGTCAATCCAAGTTCTTTTAAGAATAGAACGCAAACGTGTTCTCAAAGTTCTATTTACAACTTCAATTTGTCCATCCGTTTGAGGATGACAAGTAGTAGATTACAACGTTATTGTGCAAAATTTAGCCCATAAAGTAATCCATAAATAGAATCCCTCCCCTTCTTAGTCCTAGGCAACCCCAAAATAATGTCCATAGAAATGTCAATCCAAGTTCTTTTAAGAATAGCACGCAAAAGTGTTCCCAAAGTTCTATTTACAACTTCAGTTTGTCCATCCGTTTGAGGATGACAAGTAGTAGATTACAACGTTATTGTGCAAAATTTAGCCCATAAAGTAATCCATAAATAGAATCCCTCTCCTTCTTAGTCCTAGGCAACCCCAAAATAAGTCCATAGAAATGTCAATCCAAGTTCTTTTAAGAATAGCACGCAAAAGTGTTCCCAAAGTTCTATTTAAAACTTCAGTTTGTCCATCCGTTTGAGGATGACAAGTAGTAGATTACAACTTTATTGTGCAAAGTTTAGCCCATAAAGTAATCCATAAATAGAATCCCTCCCCTTCTTAGTCCTAGACAACCCCAAAATAAAGTCCATAGAAATGTCAATCCAAGTTCTTTTAAGAATAGCACGCAAAAGTGTTCCCAAAGTTCTATTGACAACTTCAGTTTGTCCATCCGTTTGAGGATGACAAGTAGTATATTACAACAATATTGAGCAAAGTTTAGCCCTAAAGTAATCCAAAAATAGAATCCCTCCCCTTCTTAGTCCTAGGCAACCCCAAAATAAAGTCCATAGAAATGTCAATCCAAGTTCCTTTTAAGAATAGCACGCAAAAGTGTTCCCAAAGTTCTATTTACAACTTCAGTTTGTCCATCCGTTTGAGGATGACAAGTAGTAGATTACAACTTTATTGTGCAAAGTTTAGCCCATAAAGTAATCCATAAATAGAATCCATCCCCTTCTTAGTCCTAGGCAACCCCAAAATAAAGTCCATAGAAATGTCAATCCAAGTTCTTTTAAGAATAGCACGCAAAAGTGTTCCCAAAGTTCTATTTACAACTTCAGTTTGTCCATCCGTTTGAGGATGACAAGTAGTAGATTACAACTTTATTGAGCCAAGTTTAGCCCATAAAGTAATCCATAAATAGAATCCCTCCCCTTCTTAGTCCTAGGCAACCCCAAAATAAGTCCATGGAAATGTCAATCCAAGTTCTTTTAAGAATAGCACGCAAACGTGTTCTCAAAGTTCTATTTACAACTTCAGTTTGTCCATCCGTTTGAGGATGACAAGTAGTAGATTACAACTTTATTGTGCAAGGTTTAGCCCATAAAAAAATCCATAAATAGAATCCCTCCCCTTCTTAGTTCTAGGCAACCCCAAAATAAAGTCGATAGAAATTTCAATCCAAGTTCTTTTAAGAATAGCACGCAAAAGTGTTCCCAAAGTTCTATTTACAACTTCAGTTTGTCCATCCGTTTGAGGATGACAAGTAGTAGATTACAACTTTATTGAGCAAAGTTTAGCCCATAAAGTAATCCATAAATAGAATCCCTCCCCTTCTTAGTCCTAGGCAACCCCAAAATAAGTCCATAGAAATGTCAATCCAAGTTCTTTTAAGAATAGCACGCAAATGTGTTCTCAAAGTTCTATTTACAACTTCGGTTTGTCCATCCGTTTGAGGATGACAAGTAGTAGATTACAACTTTATTGTGCAAAGTTTAGCCCATAAAGTAATCCATAAATAGAATCCCTCCCCTTCTTAGTCCTAGGCAACCCCAAAATAAAGTCCATAGAAATGTCAATCCAAGTTCTTTTAAGAATAGCACGCAAAAGTGTTCCCAAAGTTCTATTTACAACTTCAGTTTGTCCATCCGTTTGAGGATGACAAGTAGTAGATTACAACTTTATTGAGCAAAGTTTAGCCCATAAAGTAATCCATAAATAGAATCCCTCCCCTTCTTAGTCCTAGGCAACCCCAAAATAAGTCCATAGAAATGTCAATCCAAGTTCTTTTAAGAATAGCACGCAAACGTGTTCTCAAAGTTCTATTTACAACTTCGGTTTGTTCATCCGTTTGAGGATGACAAGTAGTAGATTACAACTTTATTGTGCAAAGTTTAGCCCATAAAGTAATCCATAAATAGAATCCCTCCCCTTCTTAGTCCTAGGCAACCCCAAAATAAAGTCCATAGAAATGTCAATCCAAGTTCTTTTAAGAATAGAACGCAAACATGTTCTCAAAGTTCTATTTACAACTTCAGTTTGTCAATCCGTTTGAGGATGACAAGTAGTAGATTACAACGTTATTGTGCAAAATTTAGCCCATAAAGTAATCCATAAATAGAATCCCTCCCCTTCTTAGTCCTAGGCAACCCCAAAATAAAGTCCATAGAAATGTCAATCCAAGTTCTTTTAAGAATAGCACGCAAAAGTGTTCCCAAAGTTCTATTTACAACTTCAGTTTGTCCATCCGTTTGAGGATGACAAGTAGTAGATTACAACGTTATTGTGCAAAATTTAGCCCATAAAGTAATCCATAAATAGAATCCCTCTCCTTCTTAGTCCTAGGCAACCCCAAAATAAGTCCATAGAAATGTCAATCCAAGTTCTTTTAAGAATAGCACGCAAAAGTGTTCCCAAAGTTCTATTTACAACTTCAGTTTGTCCATCCGTTTGAGGATGACAAGTAGTATATTACAACTTTATTGTGCAAAGTTTAGCCCATAAAGTAATCCATAAATAGAATCTCTCCCCTTCTTAGTCCTAGGCAACCCCAAAATAAAGTCCATAGAAATGTCAATCCAAGTTCTTTTAAGAATAGAACGCAAACGTGTTCTCAAAGTTCTATTTACAACTTCAGTTTGTCAATCCGTTTGAGGATGACAAGTAGTAGATTACAACGTTATTGTGCAAAATTTAGCCCATAAAGTAATCCATAAATAGAATCTGATGCGATCGTGGTAGCCTTGCACGAGAGTGTGAGCAAAGAAGATGGATTTACGTGCGAGGAGCAAAATGATGAAGGGGTCGTGATGCATGGGAGTAAGTTTGGAGGCCAACGGAATGTCATTCAAGCATTGGGAGAGCTGACCGAGTCTGGACGGACCTGCCCACGGACCTACACACGGGGTCCGTGTCCTTTACACCCCGAGATGCGCAATTACAGAGCCTACACGGACCTGGAGACGGACCCAGGCACGGGGTCCGTGCCCTATACATTTGGCGAATACAGTGCCTACACGGACCCGCACACGGAGGCGAGCACGGGGTCCGTGTCCCTTGATCCCGATTGAAGAGTTTTACAGTATGTACACGGACCCAGACACGGAGGTCTGCACGGGGTCCGTGCCTAGTGTTTTCTGCGCGGATTTGTTTCCTTTTCTAGAGTTTTATTATTTTGGGAGACTAGATTTTTGATATCTTTTGATATATAGACTAGGTTGGACGAATTTTAGAACACAATACATATTTTATTTTGAGTTTATCAAAACTTTGAGAATTTTCTCTCAACTTTTCAAAGCCAAGCTTTGTCAAATCAAATCAAACTTATCAAAGTTTTTAACTTTGTGGTGTTTGTCGATCGTTGCTTGTGCGGATTGTCGTAGGCAAAGTTCTTCGAAGGTTCGTATAGTTTTCGATTGTTTATCTTCGTGTTTATTTGTTGCTAAACTCTTGCTAGTTTAGAGGTGAATATCACACAATACTTGATTCAAAAGATCGGGAAAAACACACGAATCTTAATATCGTAATTGAATAGAGGGTGCGATTTATTTTTAATCGTGTTTGCTATTTATTCGTGTCAAGATTCATATCATTTGGTATCAGAGCCAGGTTAATTGAATTCAAGTGAGTTTTATCAATTGTTCTTTACGCAGATCTAATTATTATTTAATTCCGCTTTCAGATCTGTTTTGTTCTATCGTTCTTCGTAATTTTTTCGTGAATCTGTGATACACGAAATTTTGAGTCCTTTTCTTTTCTTTTGAATTTTCGGAATTCAAAGAGCAAAAAAAAAAAAAAAAAGTACAAAAATTTCGAAAATTCACCATTATTTCTTTTTGATATATTGTTCTATTGTCTTCATAGAGTCATATTCAATTGTCTCACACAGTCAAAAATTTTTTATATATTATTCGAATTTCGTGTCTAAACAGTCCAAGTGAGTCGGTTGCAATTGTTCACAAGTTGAAACTTGATTGTTTGATTTGCTCAAAACACAAAGCTTGAAGCTCTTGAAAGAACTCTCAAATTTGAGTGATATTACTTGAGTGTGAGTGTTATTTCTTTGGAGTGACTAGTGAGTATTTGTTGTGAGCAAACAAAATTGTGAGAAAAGACGAGTGAATTTCTTTGGAGTGACCGTGAGCATTTGGGTGAGGATTATTTTTTTCTACTAACCTTTTTCTTGCAGGTACAAATCTGAAATTAAATGGAGAGGGGGGTAGGAGATAGTTCGAATTCGGGGGTGTCTAAGGCCCAACTAGATGCGATGTTTGGGGAGTTTGGTAAGATGATGACGACCCAAATGGAGTCGTTGAATGAGAGGTTGGATAAACTTTAGGTTAGTGTTAGTGGGGGTAAACCTAAGCCTAGGGATTTGGGTAGAGATGACGAGGAGTATGATCTAGGAGGAGGCGATGAGAGTCAAAATGAGAATTGGGGTAGGAATGGGAGAGATAGAGGATTTGGTAGAGGAAGAAGAGAAGCTATGAGGGGTAGATATGAGGAGACTAGGGAAGATGGTCACATGGGTAGTATTAAGATGAAAATCCCTTCATTCCATGGGAAATCTGACCCGGAGGCGTACCTAGAATGGGAAAAGAGGGTAGAGTTCGTATTTTCATGCCACCACTACTCCGAACAAAAGAAGGTGAGGTTGGCGGTGGTTGAATTCTTAGACTATGCTCTCATTTGGTGGGATCAATTAGTGACCACTAAAAGAAAGTATAATGAGAGACCTATTGAATCTTGGGATGAGATGAAGAGTGTAATGAGGAAGAGGTTTGTGCCTAACCATTACTATAGGGAGATGTTTAAGAGGTTACAAACTTTGAGGCAAGGGTTGAAGAGTGTTGAGGACTACTATAAGGAGATGGAAGTACTCATGATTAGGGCAAATATTGAGGAGGATAATGAAGCAACTATGGCTCGTTTTCTTTGTGGTTTGAACAGGGAGATCCAAGATCAAGTGGAGCTTCGGCACTACTTAGAACTAGACGAGATGGTGCAAATGGCCATAAAGGTGGAGCAACAACTCAAGAGGCGAGGAGTTGGCCGCACCAATCAAACCGGAGGTGCATCATCTTCTTGGCAATCCAATGTTGTGAAGCGTGAGGAGAATAAAGTGGAGTCCAAGCCAAGATTTGACACTAAGCAAGAGGCGCCTAAGCAAGGAGTCCAAGGTAAATCTGAAACTCCTTCTAATCGTTCTAGGGATACTAAATGCTTTAGATGTCAAGGGTTGGGTCACATTGCTAGTGAATGTCCTAATAAAAGAGTGATGGTTTTGAATGGTTATGGTGGGTATGAGTCCCAAAGCGAGGGTAGTGATGATGATATGCCTGCATTGGAGGATCCCGATGAGGGATATGAGGCGGTTGTAGGAGAATCATTGGTGACTAGGCGTATCATGATTGGCCAAGTCGAGGAGGAGGAGACCAATCAAAGGGGGAACTTGTTTCATACTAGATGCTTTGTAAATGAAAAGGTTTGCAATGTCATTATAGATGGAGGGAGTTGTACCAATGTAGCTCGTTGTGAGATGGTGGAGAAGTTGAATTTGCCTATTTTAAAACATCCACAACCGTATAGACTTCAATGGTTGAATGATTGTGCTGAGGTAAAAGTGAATGGGCAAGTTCTAGTTGCATTTTCTATTGGAAAGTATGTGGATGAGGTTTTGTGTGACGTGGTGCCTATGCATGCTTGTCATATCTTGTTGGGTAGACCTTGGCAATTCGATAGGAAGGTAACACATGATGGTTTCAAGAATAGGTACTCATTTGTCCTAAACAAAGAACCAATTGTATTGCTTCCTTTGTCACCAAAACAAATACTTGAGGATCAATTAAAGAAAAGAAAAAGAGATGAGGCCGAAAAAAAGAGCGTCCAAAAGAGTGAGATGGCCTTAGAAAAAGAAAAAGAAAAATATATGGTCGAAAGAAAGAGTGAACAAAAGAGTGAGATGACCATAGAAAAGAAAAAAGAGAGAGAAAAAGAGGCCAAAGAAAAAGAAAAGAAAAATCATTTGATGGCCCAAAGGAGTGAAAAGAGTGAGGTTGAGAGTTGTTTATTATTGCATAAACCATTACCTGTACCTTTGTACAAAGTGGTTTATCCATATTGTGATGATATCGCCGGTTCAATCCCGAGCATTGTTAACTTTTCTTTGCAGGATTCTAGTGGTGTCATGATGTGGAGGCGAGCGAGTATAGATGGTGTGGGAAAGCCATGGGATGAACCATATGGATTCAAGAGCCATAGCAATGAGGTAAGGTTTGTTGTCACCGCAACATCCGAAAGGTATGATTTTCTCCCTTACCTTAATTCATTGTTGTTTTGTTTTCAAGAATTATGGGGACAAGTTGAAAATGTGATGTTTAAAGGATGTGAATGTGGTTTAGTCTTGTTACCTAAGCGTCATACTATTGAGAATGAATATGCATTGCATGAATTAGATTCAAATGTTATTGATTTTGAGTGTTCCAAGATTGTCCAATTGACACTTTGTCATGGCAATGACCTATGTGCATTAGGATTAAATTCATGTGGTGAGTTGAATGAAAACATGGATAGTACATTTAGCGTGTTCTATTTTCATGATTCCTACTTGTTTGATGAAGACTTTGGGAAGAGCATGAATGACTATAAGAATTTCTTTGTCCATGATGAATATATTTTTAAGGAGACTAAGTTGTTCATGTTAAGCTCGTTTTATGAGTTACTCGCTAGTGATGCATATTGTTATGATTTCATTATTCATAAGATGCATGCATTTCTATGTTGGTTACATATAAAAAGGTATGTCGAATGGTGTTGTAACGAGGGTCTTGCATGTATGAAGATAGCAACTAGGCTAGGGTTTTATGACATGCATGACTTAATTCTTAGTCCTAGTAAGCAATATACCCACATTTGTATGATACTTGCTTTGGTGTTAACTAGGTCTAAGAAGGGGAGAAATTTAATCTTCATGATGCTTAATGCGATATTAACATTATCATTCTATGTCATTCGTTATTTGATGTTTGAAGTAATTGATGATTACATGGAAAGGGCAACCAAGGAGTTTAGGTCTCAAAGGTCAATGACGCACGTGGGCGATAGTACCTACAGACTTGAGTTTGAAGGTGAGCATATTGGTCATACAATTATTGTTATTACTCACTTGCTTCGTTTCTGTGTAGGTAGTAAAGATTTGAGGACAAATCCTTTTCAAGAAGGGGAGGATGATGTGAATCTAGCCAGCCACTATGCGTTCCAAGAACCAAGCCCGAGAGTACGCTTGAAGATGTTGAATGTTGCTCTTCATCCAACCAATGAAAGCTTGGAAACAAGGCTCGAAGGGTTCAGGTTGCATCACAATCAAGTAGAGGACGGGAAGTTTGCGCCGCCGGACCGAGGCTACACGGACGTGTACACGGACCTGTACACGGGGGCCGTGTCAATTATCCTCGAAGATGCGAATTGCCCGAGTCTACACGGACCCTGCTCCGGACCACTACACGGGGTCCGTGTCCATTGACTTCCCGAAGAGCAATTTTGCCGAGCCTACACGGACCCGTACCCGGATGCCTACACGGGGTCCGTGTCCTTTAGTTTTAGGCGAGGATGTTTTTTCTTATTTTAGAGTTTTAATTATTTTAGCAAGTAATTTGATATCTTTTACAATTAGGGTTTGTTGCCTATATAAAGGCTAGAATACCATGTCAACTTTTCAACTTTAGTTCATTATTGATTTGATATCAAATTGTGAGGTTTTTCTCTCAAATACACTTAGGTGTTTTACAAAAATCAAACTTATCAAAAGATTTATCTTTTGTGGCGTTTGTCGATTGTTCTTCACTCGGATTGTCAAAGACAAGTTCTTTGAAGGTTCGCTTGAATTTCGATTGTTTACCTTCGTTAATATTTGTTGCTAAATCGTTCGTGATTTAGAGGTGAATATTACACAATTACTTGTCTCAAAGATCGGGAAAACAACACGGGTCTTAATACTGTAATTGAATAGAGGGTGCGATTGCGTTATAATCGTGTTTGCTATTTATTCGTATCAAGATTCACGTCAGAATCCCTCCCCTTCTTAGTCCTAGGCAACCCCAAAATAAAGTCCATAGAAATGTCAATCCAAGTTCTTTTAAGAATAGCACGCAAAAGTGTTCCCAAAGTTCTATTTACAACTTCAGTTTGTCCATCCGTTTGAGGATGACAAGTAGTAGATTACAACGTTATTGTGCAAAATTTAGCCCATAAAGTAATCCATAAATAGAATCCCTCTCCTTCTTAGTCCTAGGCAACCCCAAAATAAGTCCATAGAAATGTCAATCCAAGTTCTTTTAAGAATAGCACGCAAAAGTGTTCCCAAAGTTCTATTTACAACTTCAGTTTGTCCATCCGTTTGAGGATGACAAGTAGTATATTACAACTTTATTGTGCAAAGTTTAGCCCATAAAGTAATCCATAAATAGAATCCCTCCCCTTCTTAGTCCTAGGCAACCCCAAAATAAAGTCCATAGAAATGTCAATCCAAGTTCTTTTAAGAATAGCACGCAAACGTGTTCTCAAAGTTCTATTTACAACTTCAGTTTGTTCATCCGTTTGAGGATGACAAGTAGTAGATTACAACTTTATTGTGCAAAGTTAAGCCCATAAAGTAATCCATAAATAGAATCCCTCCCCTTCTTAGTCCTAGGCAACCCCAAAATAAAGTCCATAGAAATGTCAATCCAAGTTCTTTTAAGAATAGAACGCAAACGTGTTCTCAAAGTTCTATTTACAACTTCAATTTGTCCATCCGTTTGAGGATGAAAAGTAGTAGATTACAACGTTATTGTGCAAAATTTAGCCCATAAAGTAATCCATAAATAGAATCCCTCCCCTTCTTAGTCCTAGGCAACCCCAAAATAAAGTCCATAGAAATGTCAATCCAAGTTCTTTTAAGAATAGCACGCAAAAGTGTTCCCAAAGTTCTATTTACAACTTCAGTTTATCCATCCGTTTGAGGATGACAAGTAGTAGATTACAACGTTATTGTGCAAAATTTAGCCCATAAAGTAATCCATAAATAGAATCCCTCTCCTTCTTAGTCCTAGGCAACCCCAAAATAAGTCCATAGAAATGTCAATCCAAGTTCTTTTAAGAATAGCACGCAAAAGTGTTCCCAAAGTTCTATTTAAAACTTCAGTTTGTCCATCCGTTTGAGGATGACAAGTAGTAGATTACAACTTTATTGTGCAAAGTTTAGCCCATAAAGTAATCCATAAATAGAATCCCTCCCCTTCTTAGTCCTAGACAACCCCAAAATAAAGTCCATAGAAATGTCAATCCAAGTTCTTTTAAGAATAGCACGCAAAAGTGTTCCCAAAGTTATATTTACAACTTCAGTTTGTCCATCCGTTTGAGGATGACAAGTAGTAGATTACAACTTTATTGTGCAAAGTTTAGCCCATAAAGTAATCCATAAATAGAATCCCTCCCCTTTTTAGTCCTAGGCAACCCCAAAATAAAGTCCATAGAAATGTCAATCCAAGTTCTTTTTAAGAATAGCATGCAAAAGTGTTCCCAAAGTTCTATTGACAACTTCAGTTTGTCCATCCGTTTGAGGATGACAAGTAGTATATTACAACAATATTGAGCAAAGTTTAGCCCATAAAGTAATCCAAAAATAGAATCCCTCCCCTTCTTAGTCCTAGGCAACCCCAAAATAAAGTCCATAGAAATGTCAATCCAAGTTCCTTTTAAGAATAGCACGCAAAAGTGTTCCCAAAGTTCTATTTACAACTTCAGTTTGTCCATCCGTTTGAGGATGACAAGTAGTAGATTACAACTTTATTGTGCAAAGTTTAGCCCATAAAGTAATCCATAAATAGAATCCATCCCCTTCTTAGTCCTAGGCAACCCCAAAATAAAGTCCATAGAAATGTCAATCCAAGTTCTTTTAAGAATAGCACGCAAAAGTGTTCCTAAAGTTCTATTTACAACTTCAGTTTGTCCATCCGTTTGAGGATGACAAGTAGTAGATTACAACTTTATTGAGCAAAGTTTAGCCCATAAAGTAATCCATAAATAGAATCCCTCTCATTCTTAGTTCTAGGCAACCCCAAAATAAGTCCATGGAAATGTCAATCCAAGTTCTTTTAAGAATAGCACGCAAACGTGTTCTCAAAGTTCTATTTACAACTTCAGTTTGTCCATCCGTTTGAGGATGACAAGTAGTAGATTACAACTTTATTGTGCAAGGTTTAGCCCATAAAAAAATCCATAAATACAATCCCTCCCCTTCTTAGTTCTAGGCAACCCCAAAATAAAGTCGATAGAAATTTCAATCCAAGTTCTTTTAAGAATAGCACGCAAAAGTGTTCCCAAAGTTCTATTTACAAGTTCAGTTTGTCCATCCGTTTGAGGATGACAAGTAGTAGATTACAACTTTATTGAGCAAAGTTTAGCCCATAAAGTAATCCATAAATAGAATCCATCCCCTTCTTAGTCCTAGGCAACCCCAAAATAAGTCCATAGAAATGTCAATCCAAGTTCTTTTAAGAATAGCACGCAAATGTGTTCTCAAAGTTCTATTTACAACTTCGGTTTGTCCATCCGTTTGAGGATGACAAGTAGTAGATTACAACTTTATTGTGCAAAGTTTAGCCCATAAAGTAATCCATAAATAGAATCCCTCCCCTTCTTAGTCCTAGGCAACCCCAAAATAAAGTCCATAGAAATGTCAATCCAAGTTCTTTTAAGAATAGCACGCAAAAGTGTTCCCAAAGTTCTATTTACAACTTCAGTTTGTCCATCCGTTTGAGGATGACAAGTAGTAGATTAAAACTTTATTGAGCAAAGTTTAGCCCATAAAGTAATCCATAAATAGAATCCCTCCCCTTCTTAGTCCTAGGCAACCCCAAAATAAGTCCATAGAAATGTCAATCCAAGTTCTTTTAAGAATAGCACGCAAACGTGTTCTCAAAGTTCTATTTACAACTTCGGTTTGTTCATCCGTTTGAGGATGACAAGTAGTAGATTACAACTTTATTGTGCAAAGTTTAGCCCATAAAGTAATCCATAAATAGAATCCCTCCCCTTCTTAGTCCTAGGCAACCCCAAAATAAAGTCCATAGAAATGTCAATCCAAGTTCTTTTAAGAATAGAACGCAAACGTGTTCTCAAAGTTCTATTTACAACTTCAGTTTGTCAATCCGTTTGAGGATGACAAGTAGTAGATTACAACGTTATTGTGCAAAATTTAGCGCATAAAGTAATCCATAAATAGAATCCCTCCCCTTCTTAGTCCTAGGCAACCCCAAAATAAAGTCCATAGAAATGTCAATCCAAGTTCTTTTAAGAATAGCACGCAAAAGTGTTCCCAAAGTTCTATTTACAACTTCAGTTTGTCCATCCGTTTGAGGATGACAAGTAGTAGATTACAACTTTATTGAGCAAAGTTTAGCCCATAAAGTAATCCATAAATAGAATCCATCCCCTTCTTAGTCCTAGGCAACCCCAAAATAAGTCCATAGAAATGTCAATCCAAGTTCTTTTAAGAATAGCACGCAAATGTGTTCTCAAAGTTCTATTTACAACTTCGGTTTGTCCATCCGTTTGAGGATGACAAGTAGTAGATTACAACTTTATTGTGCAAAGTTTAGCCCATAAAGTAATCCATAAATAGAATCCCTCCCCTTCTTAGTCCTAGGCAACCCCAAAATAAAGTCCATAGAAATGTCAATCCAAGTTCTTTTAAGAATAGCACGCAAAAGTGTTCCCAAAGTTCTATTTACAACTTCAGTTTGTCCATCCGTTTGAGGATGACAAGTAGTAGATTAAAACTTTATTGAGCAAAGTTTAGCCCATAAAGTAATCCATAAATAGAATCCCTCCCCTTCTTAGTCCTAGGCAACCCCAAAATAAGTCCATAGAAATGTCAATCCAAGTTCTTTTAAGAATAGCACGCAAACGTGTTCTCAAAGTTCTATTTACAACTTCGGTTTGTTCATCCGTTTGAGGATGACAAGTAGTAGATTACAACTTTATTGTGCAAAGTTTAGCCCATAAAGTAATCCATAAATAGAATCCCTCCCCTTCTTAGTCCTAGGCAACCCCAAAATAAAGTCCATAGAAATGTCAATCCAAGTTCTTTTAAGAATAGAACGCAAACGTGTTCTCAAAGTTCTATTTACAACTTCAGTTTGTCAATCCGTTTGAGGATGACAAGTAGTAGATTACAACGTTATTGTGCAAAATTTAGCGCATAAAGTAATCCATAAATAGAATCCCTCCCCTTCTTAGTCCTAGGCAACCCCAAAATAAAGTCCATAGAAATGTCAATCCAAGTTCTTTTAAGAATAGCACGCAAAAGTGTTCCCAAAGTTCTATTTACAACTTCAGTTTGTCCATCCGTTTGAGGATGACAAGTAGTAGATTACAACGTTATTGTGCAAAATTTAGCCCATAAAGTAATCCATAAATAGAATCCCTCTCCTTCTTAGTCCTAGGCAACCCCAAAATAAGTCCATAGAAATGTCAATCCAAGTTCTTTTAAGAATAGCACGCAAAAGTGTTCCCAAAGTTCTATTTACAACTTCAGTTTGTCCATCCGTTTGAGGATGACAAGTAGTATATTACAACTTTATTGTGCAAAGTTTAGCCCATAAAGTAATCCATAAATAGAATCCCTCCCCTTCTTAGTCCTAGGCAACCCCAAAATAAAGTCCATAGAAATGTCAATCCAAGTTCTTTTAAGAATAGCACGCAAACGTGTTCTCAAAGTTCTATTTACAACTTCAGTTTGTTCATCCGTTTGAGGATGACAAGTAGTAGATTACAACTTTATTGTGCAAAGTTTAGCCCATAAAGTAATCCATAAATAGAATCCCTCCCCTTCTTAGTCCTAGGCAACCCCAAAATAAAGTCCATAGAAATGTCAATCCAAGTTCTTTTAAGAATAGAACGCAAACGTGTTCTCAAAGTTCTATTTACAACTTCAATTTGTCCATCCGTTTGAGGATGACAAGTAGTAGATTACAACGTTATTGTGCAAAATTTAGCCCATAAAGTAATCCATAAATAGAATCCCTCCCCTTCTTAGTCCTAGGCAACCCCAAAATAAAGTCCATAGAAATGTCAATCCAAGTTCTTTTAAGAATAGCACGCAAAAGTGTTCCCAAAGTTCTATTTACAACTTCAGTTTGTCCATCCGTTTGAGGATGACAAGTAGTAGATTACAACGTTATTGTGCAAAATTTAGCCCATAAAGTAATCCATAAATAGAATCCCTCTCCTTCTTAGTCCTAGGCAACCCCAAAATAAGTCCATAGAAATGTCAATCCAAGTTCTTTTAAGAATAGCACGCAAAAGTGTTCCCAAAGTTCTATTTAAAACTTCAGTTTGTCCATCCGTTTGAGGATGACAAGTAGTAGATTACAACTTTAATGTGCAAAGTTTAGCCCATAAAGTAATCCATAAATAGAATCCCTCCCCTTCTTAGTCCTAGACAACCCCAAAATAAAGTCCATAGAAATGTCAATCCAAGTTCTTTTAAGAATAGCACGCAAAAGTGTTCCCAAAGTTATATTTACAACTTCAGTTTGTCCATCCGTTTGAGGATGACAAGTAGTAGATTACAACTTTATTGTGCAAAGTTTAGCCCATAAAGTAATCCATAAATAGAATCCCTCCCCTTTTTAGTCCTAGGCAACCCCAAAATAAAGTCCATAGAAATGTCAATCCAAGTTCTTTTTAAGAATAACACGCAAAAGTGTTCCCAAAGTTCTATTGACAACTTCAGTTTGTCCATCCGTTTGAGGATGACAAGTAGTATATTACAACAATATTGAGCAAAGTTTAGCCCATAAAGTAATCCAAAAATAGAATCCCTCCCCTTCTTAGTCCTAGGCAACCCCAAAATAAAGTCCATAGAAATGTCAATCCAAGTTCCTTTTAAGAATAGCACGCAAAAGTGTTCCCAAAGTTCTATTTACAACTTCAGTTTGTCCATCCGTTTGAGGATGACAAGTAGTAGATTACAACTTTATTGAGCAAAGTTTAGCCCATAAAGTAATCCATAAATAGAATCCCTCCACTTCTTAGTCCTAGACAACCCCAAAATAAAGTCCATAGAAATGTCAATCCAAGTTCTTTTAAGAATAGCACGCAAAAGTGTTCCCAAAGTTATATTTACAACTTCAGTTTGTCCATCCGTTTGAGGATGACAAGTAGTAGATTACAACTTTATTGTGCAAAGTTTAGCCCATAAAGTAATCCATAAATAGAATCCCTCCCCTTTTTAGTCCTAGGCAACCCCAAAATAAAGTCCATAGAAATGTCAATCCAAGTTCTTTTTAAGAATAGCACGCAAAAGTGTTCCCAAAGTTCTATTGACAACTTCAGTTTGTCCATCCGTTTGAGGATGACAAGTAGTATATTACAACAATATTGAGCAAAGTTTAGCCCATAAAGTAATCCATAAATAGAATCCATCCCCTTCTTAGTCCTAGGCAACCCCAAAATAAAGTCCATAGAAATGTCAATCCAAGTTCTTTTAAGAATAGCACGCAAAAGTGTTCCCAAAGTTCTATTTACAACTTCAGTTTGTCCATCCGTTTGAGGATGACAAGTAGTAGATTACAACTTTATTGAGCAAAGTTTAGCCCATAAAGTAATCCATAAATAGAATCCCTCCCCTTCTTAGTCCTAGGCAACCCCAAAATAAGTCCATGGAAATGTCAATCCAAGTTCTTTTAAGAATAGCACGAAAACGTGTTCTCAAAGTTCTATTTACAACTTCAGTTTGTCCATCCGTTTGAGGATGACAAGTAGTATATTACAACTTTATTGTGCAAAGTTTAGCCCATAAAGTAATCCATAAATAGAATCCCTCCCCTTCTTAGTCCTAGGCAACCCCAAAATAAAGTCCATAGAAATGTCAATCCAAGTTCTTTTAAGAATAGCACGCAAACGTGTTCTCAAAGTTCTATTTACAACTTCAGTTTGTTCATCCGTTTGAGGATGACAAGTAGTAGTGTAATGCCCGAGAATTTGATTATCGTAATTTGCTATAAGATTTGTGAAGTAAATAGATATAATTGTAAACGGGCCATTACGAGACTAGATTGGACAAAGAATATAAATTTCACCAATACCGGGCAGAACTAGTGGCGCCCGAGCGGTAGAAAGTGACCGCCCGAGCGCCAATGCTCAATAGGAAGATGTTCGGGCAGAAGGTGTGGCGCCCGGGCGGTAATTTATGACCGCCCGAGCGCCAGAAACTCACATGGTGGGCAGAACTTTCCGCGCCCGGGCGGTAGATTGTGACCGCCCGAGCGCCAAAGAGCATTACGGAAATGCTAGGACAGAAAGTGCCGCGCTCGAGCGGTACTTTCTTACCGCCCGAGCGCCAGCAAGATTGGCCAAAGGAAGCCACGTTTCATTGGCATGCAAGGGGAAATATATAAACGTTAATTGCCTCAAAAATCTGATAAGAATCAGATTTGAAAAGCTACGGAGAGCTTTTGGAAATTCTTACGCTTGTAGTTTTCAATCCGTCCGCCAGATTTGAAATCCGACTTCGGTACCGTGTTCCTATCGTTGTAGGCTACGCGTGGACGTAAGTTTTACGATGTTTTGGCATGTCTTGAAATTATGATATTGCAGGAATCAGATATGATTCATATATGTTGTTTCTGACATATTAGACATCGTATAATTCCAAACGGATTTAAGAACGGACACCGTATCGAATTGTTATGAATTGTAGAGTTGAATTGACTGGGTGTTGGTACCAGATTTATACCATTATCAGTTAGACATTGGGGGAATTGATATAGAATGTTTAATATATAGATAGGTGCTGATTTGGATTAGTAATTGCTAAATTGTGTATCGATATTTCCATTTCAGATTCGTATTGGTGACAGCGACATCAATTGTGCAACGAAAGGTATAAGTCATGTTTTGTTTGGGGAGATGTAACTCAAATAAGATATTATTTGAGTTTCCCAACCAAAATCACATACGAGTATTATTAGATATCTTGTAACATGTTATGAATTGTGTATAGCATTATATTCATTCTTTTAACATGTTTATGCTTTGATTTCAGAATTGTATTCAAGCATGTATGATCAGTATGATATTCAGATATGAATGTGATTATACGTTGTTTACATATTGATATTCATTGCATATGAGATAGGAGAGTCTTTGACAGGTATTGTCAGCTAGACGTTTCGGTGTATCTCAGAATAGGAGTAGGCATTACTCTTATTGCTGCCGTTGATACAGCTCAGACCGAAGTCTAGGAATGAGACGTACATTACCCCGATTGGAGGGTAGGTAGTGACGTCTTGTTCACCCGGGATCCCTAGAGTTCTAGTCGAGTCGAGTCCAGACATGGTTTGATTCGCATTGCATTGCATGTACATATGATGTCATTCATGATAGCATGTTTCATGTTTAATTGATTATATGCATCTATACATGTTTATACTGGGATTTGTTCTCACCGGTTTTCCGGCTGTTGTTATGTCTGTATGTGTGCATAACAACAGGTGGGGCAGGATCTGGGTCACGCAGAGGATGAGAGACGGACATAGCGTGGTGATCACGGGCATAGCAGATGGCTAGTAGTTGTACTTTGTTATGTACTGTAGTTGAACACTGGATTGTTGAGTACGTACCAGACAGGATATGTATATTATGTGTTCATGTTGTAATTAAATAAAAATATGATGCTTGTTTATATGCATTAGAGTGAATGTTTAAAAGCAAAAATTTGACCCACTTTTTACGTTAATGATCCATTTAATCCCAAAGAAAAGAATTAGAGCCCGGGTCTCCACAACAGGTGGTATCAGAGCCATAGGTTCTGTAGAGTGAGATAGAGTAGAATGAGCGGGGTAGATCGAGTCATCTTCCTTGCTTATGCTGTGCTAGCATGTTTATTGCTTTCTTTATTACATGTTGTTTATTATCTGATTGATTACAGCGTGTAGTAAACTGAATCAGAACCGATTCGAGGTCAGAGGTAACTGACTAGAGGAGGGCTGAGACAGTTATATATCTTGTATTCTAATCAGTTGGGTTATTAGATACATGCCTCCTAGAAGAGCAGTTGTGCCAGTACGACCAGCAGCTCCAGAACAGGGGAGCACATCCGGAGATAATATGGATGTTACGGCGACCCCTATGGAGACGTTGCTGAAGCGATTCCAGTCATTTCGACCACCGACCCTCAAGGGTACAGAAAATGCTATTGAATGTGAAAGCTGGTTGGAGGATATCGAGATGTTATTCGAGTCTCTAGGGTATAGTGACGAGAAGCGAGTGAAACTCATTGGCCATCAACTGCAAGACATTGCTAAACATTGGTGGTTGAACATTAGGAGAGCTTTAGAGCAGCGGGGTACCGAGATTACTTGGAAGGTGTTCAAGACTGAGTTCTATCAGCGATTCTTCCCTGTATCCTACCGTAAAGATAAAGGCGCTGAATTTGCAAACCTGAAGCAAGGGCAACTGAACATCGAAGAGTACGTTGCTAAATTTTCCTCTTTGCTTCGCTTTGCACCTCACGTTTCAGGTAATGATGAGGCCATGGCGGATCAGTTTATAAATGGCCTGAATCCAGATATCTTTACGTTGGTCAATACTGGGAGACCTGATAACTTCTCGGATGCATTGAATCGTGCCAAAGGAGCAGAAGCAGGATTGCTGAGACAACGGAGTGTTCCGTATGTGGCTCCGAGTCCGAGACCTCCACTACCTCCATCTCAAGTTCCTCCTCCTCGTTTCGAAAGTGGTGGTAGCAGCAGCGGACGCAAGGATCAGTTGAAAGCGAAGGGCAAACAGTTTAAGAGGGCAGGGAGCAGTTCTTCGAGCTCCAGCGGGTCAAGACAGAGAGGTTTTGGCCAGAGTCTTGAGGTGGCAAGTGGATATTGCAATACTTGTGGAGGTAAGCATGCCACAGAACAATGTCAAGGTGTAGTGGGCAAGTGTAACATATGCAAGCAAGCGGGGCATTATGCCAAGGTATGTCCTCAGAGAGGTGGTGCATCGAGATTTCAGGCTGCAGGGTCGTCTGCTTCCGTGACTCAGCCTGAGAGGCAAGCTTCATCTGTTCACTCATTTCAGCCGCCACCAGCACAGACCCAGCCTCGAGCCAGAGGTGGCCAGCCAGGAAGTCAGCCTCAGAGACAACAGGCTCAAGTGTTTGCCTTGACTGAAGAGCAAGCACAGGATGCCCCAGATGATGTCATAGCAGGTAACTGTTCCCTTTGTGGTTACCCTGCTTATATATTGATAGATACGGGTGCATCGCATACATTCATATCAGAACGATTTGCATTATCGCATTCTCTGCCTGTTGAGTCTTTATTAGATGTCGTGTCTATTACTTCTCCGATGGGAAGTGGTTTGATAGCTGTGACCACGGTTAGACATTGCATCTTACGATTTGAGGGTCATGAAATTGATCTAGATTGCATAGTACTCGGGTTAGATGATTTTGATTGTATAGTCGGGATTGACATGCTAACAAAGTATCGAGCCACCGTGGATTGTTTTCACAAGATTGTCAGATTCAGACCCGAAATGACAGACGAGTGGAAATTCTACGGGAAGGGTTCCAGATCTCGGATTCCCTTGATTTCGGCTCTTACTATGAACAGATTGTTACAGAAAGGAGCGGATGGTTTCTTTGTTTATGCTGTAGATATGCAGAAGTCGAGCCCGGCGTTGGCAGATATACCAGTGGTGCGGGAATTTCCAGATATTTTTCCAGATGAGATCCCAGGATTACCTCCGGTTCGTGAGGTAGACTTCAGCATTGAACTTACGCCAGGTACCACTCCTATTTCGAGAGCTCCATATAGGATGGCACCCATCGAACTTAAAGAACTGAAAGCACAGTTAGAAGATCTTCTAGCCAAGGGATATATCAGGCCTAGTGTATCTCCTTGGGGCGCTCCAGTGTTATTTGTGCGAAAGAAAGACGGATCGATGCGGTTGTGTATCGATTACAGGCAACTAAATAAGGCAACGATCAAGAATAAATATCCTTTGCCTAGGATTGATGATCTGTTTGATCAGTTGCAAGGATCTTCTGTCTATTCGAAGATTGATTTGCGTTCTGGGTATCATCAGCTCAGAGTTCGAGGTATAGACATACCGAAGACAGCATTTCGAACCAGGTATGGGCATTACGAATTCATTGTTATGCCTTTTGGTTTGACAAATGCTCCGGCAGTATTCATGGGCTTGATGAATCAAATCTTTCAGAGGTATTTGGATGATTTTGTTATTGTCTTTATCGATGATATTCTGGTGTATTCTAAGAACAGGAATGAGCATGCAGAACATCTCAGAATTGTGTTGCAAACACTAAGAAATGAGAGATTGTATGCCAAATTGTCAAAATGCGAATTTTGGTTGAACCGAGTTGTCTTTTTGGGACATATCATATCGGGGGATGGTATCTCCGTAGATCCGAGTAAAGTGGAAGCTGTGATTAGTTGGCCGAGACCGACTTCTGTACCTGAAATACGCAGTTTCATGGGTCTCGCGGGATACTATAGACGATTCATCCAAGATTTCTCTCGTATTGCGAAGCCAATTACGCAATTGACACAGAAGAATGCACCATTCTTATGGTCTGAGGAATGTGAGTCTAGCTTTTTGGAATTGAAGAAGAGGCTGACCAGCGCACCTGTCCTGATGATTCCTTCAGGTACGGGTAATTTCGTTGTATATTGTGATGCCTCTCACAGAGGTTTGGGATGTATTCTTATGCAGCGAGGGCATGTAGTTGCATATGCCTCGAGACAATTGAAGACTCACGAGACGCGCTACCCCATTCATGATCTTGAATTGGCGGCTATTGTATTTGCACTGAAGATCTGGCGCCATTATCTTTATGGCGAGAAATTCGAGATCTTTTCAGACCATAAAAGTTTAAAGTATTTGTTTTCTCAGTCGGAGTTGAATATGCGACAGCGTAGATGGCTTGATCTGTTAAAAGATTTTGATTGTGAAATCAAATATTATCCAGGAAAGTCGAATGCAGCAGCTGATGCCTTGAGTCGAAAATTATGTGCCATATCCTTATCGACGATAGGTGTTACGAAACTCGTTGAAAATTGCTGTTTTTCTGGATTAGACTTTGACACAGATAGGAAGCCACTACGACTTGCTACTATTCAAGTCGAGCCAAACTTGATCAGAAGAATAAAAGAAGCACAAAGAACAGATCAAAATGTACAAAGATCGATTCAGATGGTCAGAACAGGACACGTATCAGAATATCGGGTGCGTGAGGATGTATTATACGTAAATAACCGTCTAGTTGTGCCGGATGTTTCAGATTTGAGACATCAGATTATGTCTGAAGCACATTGTAGTCGGTTTAGTATTCATCCTGGTGGCCGAAAGATGTACAATGATCTGAAGACACAGTTCTGGTGGAAGCAAATGAAGTCAGACATTGCGGAATTTGTATCTAAATGCTTGAATTGCCAACAAGTGAAGGCCGAGAGGAAGAAACCCGGAGGGTTACTTCAGAGTTTGTCTATTCCTGAATGGAAATGGGACCACATTTCTATGGACTTTGTGACGAAGTTACCCCGATCTTCCCGTGGCTATGATTCGATTTGGGTCATTATTGACAGATTGACCAAATCAGCTTGTTTCATTCCGTATAGAATGACTTATCGGCATGATCAGATGGCGGAGTTATATGTTCGAGAGGTAGTCAGATTACATGGAGTGCCGAAGTCTATCGTTTCAGATCGTGATCCACGATTCACTTCGCACTTCTGGCATAGTTTGCAGCAGGCTTTGGGTACTACATTACACCTGAGTACTGCTTACCATCCTCAGACCGACGGACAGTCAGAGCGGACTATCCAGACACTAGAGGATATGTTGAGAGCCGTAGTACTAGACTTTGGTACTAGTTGGCAAGATTCCCTACCTCTCTGTGAATTCTCCTACAATAATAGCTATCAAACGAGTATTGAGATGGCACCGTTTGAAGCTTTATATGGCAAGAAGTGCAGATCTCCGCTATACTGGGATGACGTGTCAGAGGTACCAGAACTTGGGCCAGATATGATTCGTGACATGACTGAGAAGGTGAAAGTCATTCAGAAGAGAATGAAGACGGCACAAGATAGACAAGCTAAATACGCCAATATCAGACGTAGACCGTTAGTATTCGAGGCAGGAGATAGAGTATTCTTAAAGATTTCTCCATTCAGAGGCGTTGTAAGATTTGGCAAACGCGGGAAACTATCTCCTCGATACATTGGTCCTTACGAGATTCTTGAGAAGATTGGCGATCGAGCTTATCGACTTGCACTTCCTCCTTCTCTATCCGGAATACATGACGTGTTTCATGTATCAATGTTGCGGAAATATATGCCAGATATTTCTCATGTCATTCAACCGGACGAAGCTGAACTGGATCAGACGTTGAGCTATGTGGAACAACCGATACAGATTCTTGATCGGAAAAACAAGCAACTCAGAACGAAGGTTATTCCACTTGTGAAAGTTCAGTGGAGTCGGCATGGCATTGAAGAAGCGACATGGGAGACAGAAGCAAATATGCGACAGAAACACCCCGAATTATTCTGATGATGTAAGTATTAATCTAGCTTTGATGTCATTACTTTGATGCTTACATTGATAGAATGATGCGTGAGTTCGAGGACGAACTCTTATCTAAGAGGGGGAGAAATGTAATGCCCGAGAATTTGATTATCGTAATTTGCTATAAGATTTGTGAAGTAAATAGATATAATTGTAAACGGGCCATTACGAGACTAGATTGGACAAAGAATATAAATTTCACCAATACCGGGCAGAACTAGTGGCGCCCGAGCGGTAGAAAGTGACCGCCCGAGCGCCAATGCTCAATAGGAAGATGTTCGGGCAGAAGGTGTGGCGCCCGGGCGGTAATTTATGACCGCCCGAGCGCCAGAAACTCACATGGTGGGCAGAACTTTCCGCGCCCGGGCGGTAGATTGTGACCGCCCGAGCGCCAAAGAGCATTACGGAAATGCTAGGACAGAAAGTGCCGCGCTCGAGCGGTACTTTCTTACCGCCCGAGCGCCAGCAAGATTGGCCAAAGGAAGCCACGTTTCATTGGCATGCAAGGGGAAATATATAAACGTTAATTGCCTCAAAAATCTGATAAGAATCAGATTTGAAAAGCTACGGAGAGCTTTTGGAAATTCTTACGCTTGTAGTTTTCAATCCGTCCGCCAGATTTGAAATCCGACTTCGGTACCGTGTTCCTATCGTTGTAGGCTACGCGTGGACGTAAGTTTTACGATGTTTTGGCATGTCTTGAAATTATGATATTGCAGGAATCAGATATGATTCATATATGTTGTTTCTGACATATTAGACATCGTATAATTCCAAACGGATTTAAGAACGGACACCGTATCGAATTGTTATGAATTGTAGAGTTGAATTGACTGGGTGTTGGTACCAGATTTATACCATTATCAGTTAGACATTGGGGGAATTGATATAGAATGTTTAATATATAGATAGGTGCTGATTTGGATTAGTAATTGCTAAATTGTGTATCGATATTTCCATTTCAGATTCGTATTGGTGACAGCGACATCAATTGTGCAACGAAAGGTATAAGTCATGTTTTGTTTGGGGAGATGTAACTCAAATAAGATATTATTTGAGTTTCCCAACCAAAATCACATACGAGTATTATTAGATATCTTGTAACATGTTATGAATTGTGTATAGCATTATATTCATTCTTTTAACATGTTTATGCTTTGATTTCAGAATTGTATTCAAGCATGTATGATCAGTATGATATTCAGATATGAATGTGATTATACGTTGTTTACATATTGATATTCATTGCATATGAGATAGGAGAGTCTTTGACAGGTATTGTCAGCTAGACGTTTCGGTGTATCTCAGAATAGGAGTAGGCATTACTCTTATTGCTGCCGTTGATACAGCTCAGACCGAAGTCTAGGAATGAGACGTACATTACCCCGATTGGAGGGTAGGTAGTGACGTCTTGTTCACCCGGGATCCCTAGAGTTCTAGTCGAGTCGAGTCCAGACATGGTTTGATTCGCATTGCATTGCATGTACATATGATGTCATTCATGATAGCATGTTTCATGTTTAATTGATTATATGCATCTATACATGTTTATACTGGGATTTGTTCTCACCGGTTTTCCGGCTGTTGTTATGTCTGTATGTGTGCATAACAACAGGTGGGGCAGGATCTGGGTCACGCAGAGGATGAGAGACGGACATAGCGTGGTGATCACGGGCATAGCAGATGGCTAGTAGTTGTACTTTGTTATGTACTGTAGTTGAACACTGGATTGTTGAGTACGTACCAGACAGGATATGTATATTATGTGTTCATGTTGTAATTAAATAAAAATATGATGCTTGTTTATATGCATTAGAGTGAATGTTTAAAAGCAAAAATTTGACCCACTTTTTACGTTAATGATCCATTTAATCCCAAAGAAAAGAATTAGAGCCCGGGTCTCCACAAGTAGATTACAACTTTATTGTGAAAAGTTTAGCCCATAAAGTAATCCATAAATAGAATCCCTCCCCTTCTTAGTCCTAGGCAACCCAAAATAAAGTTCATAGAAATGTCAATCCAAGTTCTTTTAAGAATAGAACGCAAACGTGTTCTCAAAGTTCTATTTACAACTTCAGTTTGTCCATCCGTTTGAGGATGACAAGTAGTAGATTACAACGTTATTGTGCAAAATTTAGCCCATAAAGTAATCCATAAATAGAATCCCTCCCCTTCTTAGTCCTAGGCAACCCCAAAATAAAGTCCATAGAAATGTCAATCCAAGTTCTTTTAAGAATAGCACGCCAAAGTGTTCCCAAAGTTCTATTTACAACTTCAGTTTGTCTATCCGTTTGAGGATGACAAGTAGTAGATTACAACGTTATTGTGCAAAATTTAGCCCATAAAGTAATCCATAAATAGAATCCCTCTCCTTCTTAGTCCTAGGCAACCCCAAAATAAGTCCATAGAAATGTCAATCCAAGTTCTTTTAAGAATAGCACGCAAAAGTGTTCCCAAAGTTCTATTTACAACTTCAGTTTGTCCATCCGTTTGAGGATGACAAGTAGTAGATTACAACTTTATTGAGCAAAGTTTAGCCCATAATGTAATCCATAAATAGAATCCCTCCCCTTCTTAGTCCTAGGCAACCCCAAAATAAGTCCATAGAAATGTCAATCCAAGTTCTTTTAAGAATAGCACGCAAACGTGTTCTCAAAGTTCTATTTACAACTTCGGTTTGTCCATCCGTTTGAGGATGACAACTAGTAGATTACAACTTTATTGTGCAAAGTTTAGCCCATAAAGTAATCCATAAATAGAATCCCTCCCCTCTTTAGTCCTAGGCAACCCCAAAATAAAGTCCATAGAAATGTCAATCCAAGTTCTTTTAAGAATAGCACGCAAATGTGTTCTCAAAGTTCTATTTACAACTTCAGTTTGTCCATCCGTTTGAGGATGACAAGTAGTAGATTACAACTTTATTGTGCAAAGTTTAGCCAATAAAAAATCCATAAATATAATCCCTCCCCTTCTTAGTCCTAGGCAACCCCAAAATAAAGTCCATAGAAATGTCAATCCAAGTTCTTTTAAGAATAGCACGCAAAAGTGTTCCCAAAGTTCTATTTACAACTTCAGTTTGTCCATCCGTTTGAGGATGACAAGTAGTAGATTACAACTTTATTGTGCAAAGTTTAGCCCATAAAGTAATCCATAAATAGAATCCCTCCCCTTCTTAGTCCTAGGCAACCCCAAAATAAAGTCCATAGAAATGTCAATCCAAGTTCGTTTAAGAATAGCACGCAAACGTGTTCTCAAAGTTCTATTTACAACTTCAGTTTGTTCATCCGTTTGAGGATGACAAGTAGTAGATTACAACTTTATTGTTCAAAGTTTAGCCCATAAAGTAATCCATAAATAGAATCCCTCCCCTTCTTAGTCCTAGGCAACCCCAAAATAAAGTCTATAGAAATGTCAATCCAAGTTCTTTTAAGAATAGAACGCAAACGTGTTCTCAAAGTTCTATTTACAATTTCAGTTTGTCCATCCGTTTGAGGATGACAAGTAGTAGATTACAACGTTATTGTGCAAAATTTAGCCCATAAAGTAATCCATAAATAGAATCCCTCCCCTTCTTAGTCCTAGGCAACCCCAAAATAAAGTCCATAGAAATGTCAATCCAAGTTCTTTTAAGAATAGCACGCAAAAGTGTTCCCAAAGTTCTATTTACAACTTCAGTTTGTCCATCCGTTTGAGGATGACAAGTAGTAGATTACAACTTTATTGTGCAAAGTTTAGCCCATAAAGTAATCCATAAATAGAATCCCTCCCCTTCTTAGTCCTAGGCAACCCCAAAATAAGTCCATAGAAATGTCAATCCAAGTTCTTTTAAGAATAGCACGCAAAAGTGTTCCCAAAGTTCTATTTACAACTTCAGTTTGTCCATCCGTTTGAGGATGACAAGTAGTAGATTACAACTTTATTGTGCAAAGTTTAGCCCATAAAGTAATCCATAAATAGAATCCCTCCCCTTCTTAGTCCTAGACAACCCCAAAATAAAGTCCATAGAAATGTCAATCCAAGTTCTTTTAAGAATAGCACGCAAAAGTGTTCCCAAAGTTATATTTACAACTTCAGTTTGTCCATCCGTTTGAGGATGACAAGTAGTAGATTACAACTTTATTGAGCAAAGTTTAGCCCATAAAGTAATCCATAAATAGAATCCCTCTCATTCTTAGTCCTAGGCAACCCCAAAATAAGTCCATGGAAATGTCAATCCAAGTTCTTTTAAGAATAGCACGCAAACGTGTTCTCAAAGTTCTATTTACAACTTCAGTTTGTCCATCCGTTTGAGGATGACAAGTAGTAGATTACAACTTTATTGTGCAAGGTTTAGCCCATAAAAAAATCCATAAATAGAATCCCTCCCCTTCTTAGTTCTAGGCAACCCCAAAATAAAGTCGATAGAAATTTCAATCCAAGTTCTTTTAAGAATAGCACGCAAAAGTGTTCCCAAAGTTCTATTTACAACTTCAGTTTGTCCATCCGTTTGAGGATGACAAGTAGTAGATTACAACTTTATTGAGCAAAGTTTAGCCCATAAAGTAATCCATAAATAGAATCCATCCCCTTCTTAGTCCTAGGCAACCCCAAAATAAGTCCATAGAAATGTCAATCCAAGTTCTTTTAAGAATAGCACGCAAATGTGTTCTCAAAGTTCTATTTACAACTTCGGTTTGTCCATCCGTTTGAGGATGACAAGTAGTAGATTACAACTTTATTGTGCAAAGTTTAGCCCATAAAGTAATCCATAAATAGAATCCCTCCCCTTCTTAGTCCTAGGCAACCCCAAAATAAAGTCCATAGAAATGTCAATCCAAGTTCTTTTAAGAATAGCACGCAAAAGTGTTCCCAAAGTTCTATTTACAACTTCAGTTTGTCCATCCGTTTGAGGATGACAAGTAGTAGATTAAAACTTTATTGAGCAAAGTTTAGCCCATAAAGTAATCCATAAATAGAATCCCTCCCCTTCTTAGTCCTAGGCAACCCCAAAATAAGTCCATAGAAATGTCAATCCAAGTTCTTTTAAGAATAGCACGCAAACGTGTTCTCAAAGTTCTATTTACAACTTCGGTTTGTTCATCCGTTTGAGGATGACAAGTAGTAGATTACAACTTTATTGTGCAAAGTTTAGCCCATAAAGTAATCCATAAATAGAATCCCTCCCCTTCTTAGTCCTAGGCAACCCAAAATAAAGTCCATAGAAATGTCAATCCAAGTTCTTTTAAGAATAGAACGCAAACGTGTTCTCAAAGTTCTATTTACAACTTCAGTTTGTCAATCCGTTTGAGGATGACAAGTAGTAGATTACAACGTTATTGTGCAAAATTTAGCGCATAAAGTAATCCATAAATAGAATCCCTCCCCTTCTTAGTCCTAGGCAACCCCAAAATAAAGTCCATAGAAATGTCAATCCAAGTTCTTTTAAGAATAGCACGCAAAAGTGTTCCCAAAGTTCTATTTACAACTTCAGTTTGTCCATCCGTTTGAGGATGACAAGTAGTAGATTACAACGTTATTGTGCAAATTTAGCCCATAAAGTAATCCATAAATAGAATCCCTCTCCTTCTTAGTCCTAGGCAACCCCAAAATAAGTCCATAGAAATGTCAATCCAAGTTCTTTTAAGAATAGCACGCAAAAGTGTTCCCAAAGTTCTATTTACAACTTCAGTTTGTCCATCCGTTTGAGGATGACAAGTAGTATATTACAACTTTATTGTGCAAAGTTTAGCCCATAAAGTAATCCATAAATAGAATCCCTCCCCTTCTTAGTCCTAGGCAACCCCAAAATAAAGTCCATAGAAATGTCAATCCAAGTTCTTTTAAGAATAGCACGCAAACGTGTTCTCAAAGTTCTATTTACAACTTCAGTTTGTTCATCCGTTTGAGGATGACAAGTAGTAGATTACAACTTTATTGTGCAAAGTTTAGCCCATAAAGTAATCCATAAATAGAATCCCTCCCCTTCTTAGTCCTAGGCAACCCCAAAATAAAGTCCATAGAAATGTCAATCCAAGTTCTTTTAAGAATAGAACGCAAACGTGTTCTCAAAGTTCTATTTACAACTTCAATTTGTCCATCCGTTTGAGGATGACAAGTAGTAGATTACAACGTTATTGTGCAAAATTTAGCCCATAAAGTAATCCATAAATAGAATCCCTCCCCTTCTTAGTCCTAGGCAACCCCAAAATAAAGTCCATAGAAATGTCAATCCAAGTTCTTTTAAGAATAGCACGCAAAAGTGTTCCCAAAGTTCTATTTACAACTTCAGTTTGTCCATCCGTTTGAGGATGACAAGTAGTAGATTACAACGTTATTGTGCAAAATTTAGCCCATAAAGTAATCCATAAATAGAATCCCTCTCCTTCTTAGTCCTAGGCAACCCCAAAATAAGTCCATAGAAATGTCAATCCAAGTTCTTTTAAGAATAGCACGCAAAAGTGTTCCCAAAGTTCTATTTACAACTTCAGTTTGTCCATCCGTTTGAGGATGACAAGTAGTAGATTACAACTTTAATGTGCAAAGTTTAGCCCATAAAGTAATCCATAAATAGAATCCCTCCCCTTCTTAGTCCTAGACAACCCCAAAATAAAGTCCATAGAAATGTCAATCCAAGTTCTTTTAAGAATAGCACGCAAAAGTGTTCCCAAAGTTATATTTACAACTTCAGTTTGTCCATCCGTTTGAGGATGACAAGTAGGAGATTACAACTTTATTGTGCAAAGTTTAGCCCATAAAGTAATCCATAAATAGAATCCCTCCCCTTTTTAGTCCTAGGCAACCCCAAAATAAAGTCCATAGAAATGTCAATCCAAGTTCTTTTAAGAATAACACGCAAAAGTGTTCCCAAAGTTCTATTGACAACTTCAGTTTGTCCATCCGTTTGAGGATGACAAGTAGTAGATTACAACAATATTGAGCAAAGTTTAGCCCATAAAATAATCCAAAAATAGAATCCCTCCCCTTCTTAGTCCTAGGCAACCCCAAAATAAAGTCCATAGAAATGTCAATCCAAGTTCCTTTTAAGAATAGCACGCAAAAGTGTTCCCAAAGTTCTATTTACAACTTCAGTTTGTCCATCCGTTTGAGGATGACAAGTAGTAGATTACAACTTTATTGAGCAAAGTTTAGCCCATAAAGTAATCCATAAATAGAATCCCTCCCCTTCTTAGTCCTAGACAACCCCAAAATAAAGTCCATAGAAATGTCAATCCAAGTTCTTTTAAGAATAGCACGCAAAAGTGTTCCCAAAGTTATATTTACAACTTCAGTTTGTCCATCCGTTTGAGGATGACAAGTAGTAGATTACAACTTTATTGTGCAAAGTTTAGCCCATAAAGTAATCCATAAATAGAATCCCTCCCCTTCTTAGTCCTAGGCAACCCCAAAATAAAGTCCATAGAAATGTCAATCCAAGTTCTTTTAAGAATAGCACGCAAAAGTGTTCCCAAAGTTCTATTGACAACTTCAGTTTGTCCATCCGTTTGAGGATGACAAGTAGTAGATTACAACAATATTGAGCAAAGTTTAGCCCATAAAGTAATCCATAAATAGAATCCATCCCCTTCTTAGTCCTAGGCAACCCCAAAATAAAGTCCATAGAAATGTCAATCCAAGTTCTTTTAAGAATAGCACGCAAAAGTGTTCCCAAAGTTCTATTTACAACTTCAGTTTGTCCATCCGTTTGAGGATGACAAGTAGTAGATTACAACATTATTGAGCAAAGTTTAGCCCATAAAGTAATCCATAAATAGAATCCCTCCCCTTCTTAGTCCTAGGCAACCCCAAAATAAGTCCATAGAAATGTCAATCCAAGTTCTTTTAAGAATAGCACGCAAAAAGTGTACCCAAAGTTCTATTGACAACTTCAGTTTGTCCATCCGTTTGAGGATGACAAGTAGTAGATTACAACTTTATTGAGCAAAGTTTAGCCCATAAAGTAATCCATAAATAGAATCCCTCCCCTTCTTAGTCCTAGGCAACCCCAAAATAAGTCCATAGAAATGTCAATCCAAGTTCTTTTAAGAATAGCACGCAAACGTGTTCTCAAAGTTCTATTTACAACTTCAGTTTGTCCATCCGTTTGAGGATGACAAGTAGTATATTACAACTTTATTGTGCAAAGTTTAGCCCATAAAGTAATCCATAAATAGAATCCCTCCCCTTCTTAGTCCTAGGCAACCCCAAAATAAAGTCCATAGAAATGTCAATCCAAGTTCTTTTAAGAATAGCACGCAAACGTGTTCTCAAAGTTCTATTTACAACTTCAGTTTGTTCATCCGTTTGAGGATGACAAGTAGTAGATTACAACTTTATTGTGCAAAGTTTAGCCCATAAAGTAATCCATAAATAGATCCCTCCCCTTCTTAGTCCTAGGCAACCCCAAAATAAAGTCCATAGAAATGTCAATCCAAGTTCTTTTAAGAATAGCACGCAAACGTGTTCTCAAAGTTCTATTTACAACTTCAGTTTGTCCATCCGTTTGAGGATGACAAGTAGTAGATTACAACTTTATTGTGCAAAGTTTAGCCCATAAAGTAATCCATAAATAGAATCCCTCCCCTTCTTAGTCCTAGGCAACCCCAAAATAAGTCCATAGAAATGTCAATCCAAGTTCTTTTAAGAATAGCACGCAAAAGTGTTCCCAAAGTTCTATTTACAACTTCAGTTTGTCCATCCGTTTGAGGATGACAAGTAGTAGATTACAACTTTATTGTGCAAAGTTTAGCCCATAAAGTAATCCATAAATAGAATCCCTCCCCTTCTTAGTCCTAGGCAACCCCAAAATAAAGTCCATAGAAATGTCAATCCAAGTTCTTTTAAGAATAGCACGCAAAAGTGTTCCCAAAGTTCTATTTACAACTTCAGTTTGTCCATCCGTTTGAGGATGACAAGTAGTAGATTACAACTTTATTGAGCAAAGTTTAGCCCATAAAGTAATCCATAAATAGAATCCCTCCCCTTCTTAGTCCTAGGCAACCCCAAAATAAGTCCATAGAAATGTCAATCCAAGTTCTTTTAAGAATAGCACGCAAACGTGTTCTCAAAGTTCTATTTACAACTTCAGTTTGTCCATCCGTTTGAGGATGACAAGTAGTAGATTACAACTTTATTGTGCAAAGTTTAGCCCATAAAGTAATCCATAAATAGAATCCCTCCCCTTCTTAGTCCTAGGCAACCCCAAAATAAAGTCCATAGAAATGTCAATCCAAGTTCTTTAAGAATAGCACGCAAAGTGTTCTCAAAGTTCTATTTACAACTTCAGTTTGTCCATCCGTTTGAGGATGACAAGTAGTAGATTACAACTTTATTGTGCAAAGTTTAGCCCATAAAGTAATCCATAAATAGAATCCCTCCCCTTCTTAGTCCTAGGCAACCCCAAAATAAAGTCCATAGAAATGTCAATCCAAGTTCTTTTAAGAATAGCACGCAAAAGTGTTCCCAAAGTTCTATTTACAACTTCAGTTTGTCCATCCGTTTGAGGATGACAAGTAGTAGATTACAACTTTATTGTGCAAAGTTTAGCCCATAAAGTAATCCATAAATAGAATCCCTCCCCTTCTTAGTCCTAGGCAACCCCAAAATAAAGTCCATAGAAATGTCAATCCAAGTTCTTTTAAGAATAGCACGCAAACGTGTTCTCAAAGTTCTATTTACAACTTCAGTTTGTCATCCGTTTGAGGATGACAAGTAGTAGATTACAACTTTATTGTGCAAAGTTTAGCCCATAAAGTAATCCATAAATAGAATCCCTCCCCTTCTTAGTCCTAGGCAACCCCAAAATAAAGTCTATAGAAATGTCAATCCAAGTTCTTTTAAGAATAGCACGCAAACGTGTTCTCAAAGTTCTATTTACAACTTCAGTTTGTCCATCCGTTTGAGGATGACAAGTAGTAGATTACAACTTTATTGTGCAAAGTTTAGCCCATAAAGTAATCCATAAATAGAATCCCTCCCCTTCTTAGTCCTAGGCAACCCCAAAATAAAGTCCATAGAAATGTCAATCCAAGTTCTTTTAAGAATAGCACGCAAAAGTGTTCCCAAAGTTCTATTTACAACTTCAGTTTGTCCATCCGTTTGAGGATGACAAGTAGTAGATTACAACTTTATTGTGCAAAGTTTAGCCCATAAAGTAATCCATAAATAGAATCCCTCCCCTTCTTAGTCCTAGGCAACCCCAAAATAAGTCCATAGAAATGTCAATCCAAGTTCTTTTAAGAATAGCACGCAAAGTGTTCCCAAAGTTCTATTTACAACTTCAGTTTGTCCATCCGTTTGAGGATGACAAGTAGTAGATTACAACTTTATTGTGCAAAGTTTAGCCCATAAAGTAATCCATAAATAGAATCCCTCCCCTTCTTAGTCCTAGGCAACCCCAAAATAAAGTCCATAGAAATGTCAATCCAAGTTCTTTTAAGAATAGCACGCAAAAGTGTTCCCAAAGTTCTATTTACAACTTCAGTTTGTCCATCCGTTTGAGGATGACAAGTAGTAGATTACAACTTTATTGTGCAAAGTTTAGCCCATAAAGTAATCCATAAATAGAATCCCTCCCCTTCTTAGTCCTAGGCAACCCCAAAATAAAGTCCATAGAAATGTCAATCCAAGTTCTTTTAAGAATAGCACGCAAACGTGTTCTCAAAGTTCTATTTACAACTTCAGTTTGTCCATCCGTTTGAGGATGACAAGTAGTAGATTACAACTTTATTGTGCAAAGTTTAGCCCATAAAGTAATCCATAAATAGAATCCCTCCCCTTCTTAGTCCTAGGCAACCCCAAAATAAAGTCCATAGAAATGTCAATCCAAGTTCTTTTAAGAATAGCACGCAAACGTGTTCTCAAAGTTCTATTTACAACTTCAGTTTGTCCATCCGTTTGAGGATGACAAGTAGTAGATTACAACTTTATTGTGCAAAGTTTAGCCCATAAAGTAATCCATAAATAGAATCCCTCCCCTTCTTAGTCCTAGGCAACCCCAAAATAAAGTCCATAGAAATGTCAATCCAAGTTCTTTTAAGAATAGCACGCAAAAGTGTTCCCAAAGTTCTATTTACAACTTCAGTTTGTCCATCCGTTTGAGGATGACAAGTAGTAGATTACAACTTTATTGTGCAAAGTTTAGCCCATAAAGTAATCCATAAATAGAATCCCTCCCCTTCTTAGTCCTAGGCAACCCCAAAATAAGTCCATAGAAATGTCAATCCAAGTTCTTTTAAGAATAGCACGCAAAAGTGTTCCCAAAGTTCTATTTACAACTTCAGTTTGTCCATCCGTTTGAGGATGACAAGTAGTAGATTACAACTTTATTGTGCAAAGTTTAGCCCATAAAGTAATCCATAAATAGAATCCCTCCCCTTCTTAGTCCTAGGCAACCCCAAAATAAAGTCCATAGAAATGTCAATCCAAGTTCTTTTAAGAATAGCACGCAAAAGTGTTCCCAAAGTTCTATTTACAACTTCAGTTTGTCCATCCGTTTGAGGATGACAAGTAGTAGATTACAACTTTATTGTGCAAAGTTTAGCCCATAAAGTAATCCATAAATAGAATCCCTCCCCTTCTTAGTCCTAGGCAACCCCAAAATAAAGTCCATAGAAATGTCAATCCAAGTTCTTTTAAGAATAGCACGCAAAAGTGTTCCAAAGTTCTATTTACAACTTCAGTTTGTCCATCCGTTTGAGGATGACAAGTAGTAGATTACAACTTTATTGAGCAAAGTTTAGCCCATAAAGTAATCCATAAATAGAATCCCTCCCCTTCTTAGTCCTAGGCAACCCCAAAATAAAGTCCATAGAAATGTCAATCCAAGTTCTTTTAAGAATAGCACGCAAAAGTGTTCTCAAAGTTCTATTTACAACTTCAGTTTGTCCATCCGTTTGAGGATGACAAGTAGTAGATTACAACTTTATTGTGCAAAGTTTAGCCCATAAAGTAATCCATAAATAGAATCCCTCCCCTTCTTAGTCCTAGGCAACCCCAAAATAAAGTCCATAGAAATGTCAATCCAAGTTCTTTTAAGAATAGCACGCAAAAGTGTTCCCAAAGTTCTATTTACAACTTCAGTTTGTCCATCCGTTTGAGGATGACAAGTAGTAGATTACAACTTTATTGTGCAAAGTTTAGCCCATAAAGTAATCCATAAATAGAATCCCTCCCCTTCTTAGTCCTAGGCAACCCCAAAATAAGTCCATAGAAATGTCAATCCAAGTTCTTTTAAGAATAGCACGCAAACGTGTTCCAAAGTTCTATTTACAACTTCAGTTTGTCCATCCGTTTGAGGATGACAAGTAGTAGATTACAACTTTATTGTGCAAAGTTTAGCCCATAAAGTAATCCATAAATAGAATCCCTCCCCTTCTTAGTCCTAGGCAACCCCAAAATAAAGTCCATAGAAATGTCAATCCAAGTTCTTTTAAGAATAGCACGCAAAAGTGTTCCCAAAGTTCTATTTACAACTTCAGTTTGTCCATCCGTTTGAGGATGACAAGTAGTAGATTACAACTTTATTGTGCAAAGTTTAGCCCATAAAGTAATCCATAAATAGAATCCCTCCCCTTCTTAGTCCTAGGCAACCCCAAAATAAGTCCATAGAAATGTCAATCCAAGTTCTTTTAAGAATAGCACGCAAAAGTGTTCCCAAAGTTCTATTTACAACTTCAGTTTGTCCATCCGTTTGAGGATGACAAGTAGTAGATTACAACTTTATTGTGCAAAGTTTAGCCCATAAAGTAATCCATAAATAGAATCCCTCCCCTTCTTAGTCCTAGGCAACCCCAAAATAAGTCCATAGAAATGTCAATCCAAGTTCTTTTAAGAATAGCACGCAAACGTGTTCTCAAAGTTCTATTTACAACTTCAGTTTGTCCATCCGTTTGAGGATGACAAGTAGTAGATTACAACTTTATTGTGCAAAGTTTAGCCCATAAAGTAATCCATAAATAGAATCCCTCCCCTTCTTAGTCCTAGGCAACCCCAAAATAAAGTCCATAGAAATGTCAATCCAAGTTCTTTTAAGAATAGCACGCAAACGTGTTCTCAAAGTTCTATTTACAACTTCAGTTTGTCCATCCGTTTGAGGATGACAAGTAGTAGATTACAACTTTATTGTGCAAGTTTAGCCCATAAAGTAATCCATAAATAGAATCCCTCCCCTTCTTAGTCCTAGGCAACCCCAAAATAAAGTCCATAGAAATGTCAATCCAAGTTCTTTTAAGAATAGCACGCAAAGTGTTCCCAAAGTTCTATTTACAACTTCAGTTTGTCCATCCGTTTGAGGATGACAAGTAGTAGATTACAACGTTATTGTGCAAAATTTAGCCCATAAAGTAATCCATAAATAGAATCCCTCCCCTTCTTAGTCCTAGGCAACCCCAAAATAAGTCCATAGAAATGTCAATCCAAGTTCTTTAAGAATAGCACGCAAATGTGTTCCCAAAGTTCTATTTAAAACTTCAGTTTGTCCATCCGTTTGAGGATGACAAGTAGTAGATTACAACTTTTTGTGCAAAGTTTAAGCCCATAAAGTAATCCATAAATAGAATCCCTCCCTGTCTTAGTCTAGACAACCCCAAAATAAAGTCATAGAAATGTCAATCAAGTTCTTTTAAGAATAGCACGCAAAAGTTGTTCCCAAAGTTATATTTACAAACAGACTTCAGGTTGTCCATCCGTTGAGGATACAAGTAGTAGAATACAACTTTATTGAGCAACAGTTTAGCCCATAAGTAATCCATAAAATAGAATTCCTCCCCTTCTTAGTCCTAGGCAACCCCAAAATAAAGTCAATGGAAATGTCAATCCAAGTTCTTTTAAGAATAGCACGCAAACGTGTTCTCAAGTTCTATTTACAACTTCAGTTTGTCCATCCGTTTGAGGATGACAAGTAGTAGATTACAACTTTATTGTGCAAGTTTAGCCCATAAAAATATCCATAAATAGAATCCCTCCCCTTCTTAGTTCTAGGCAACCCAAAATAAAGTCGATAGAAATTTCAATCCAAGTTCTTTTAAGAATAGCACGCAAAAGTGTTCCCAAAGTTCTATTTACAACTTCAGTTTGTCCATCCGTTTGAGGATGACAAGTAGTAGATTACAACTTTATTGAGCAAAGTTTAGCCCATAAAGTAATCCATAAATAGAATCCCTCCCCTTCTTAGTCCTAGGCAACCCCAAAATAAGTCCATAGAAATGTCAATCCAAGTTCTTTTAAGAATAGCACGCAAATGTGTTCTCAAAGTTCAAGTTACAACTTAGGTTTGTCCATCCGTTTGAGGATGACAAGTAGTAGATTACAACTTTATTGTGCAAAGTTTAGCCCATAAAGTAATCCATAAATAGAATCCCTCCCCTTCTTAGTCCTAGGCAACCCCAAAATAAAGTCCATAGAAATGTCAATCCAAGTTCTTTTAAGAATAGCACGCAAAAGTGTTCTCAAAGTTCTATTTACAACTTCAGTTTGTCCATCCGTTTGAGGATGACAAGTAGTAGATTACAACTTTATTGAGCAAAGTTTAGCCCATAAAGTAATCCATAAATAGAATCCCTCCCCTTCTTAGTCCTAGGCAACCCCAAAATAAGTCCATAGAAATGTCAATCCAAGTTCTTTTAAGAATAGCACGCAAACGTGTTCTCAAAGTTCTATTTACAACTTCAGTTTGTCCATCCGTTTGAGGATGACAAGTAGTAGATTACAACTTTATTGTGCAAAGTTTAGCCCATAAAAGTAATCCATAAATAGAATCCCTCCCTTCTTAGTCCTAGGCAACCCCAAAATAATTCCATAGAAATGTCAATCCAAGTTCTTTAAGAATAGCACGCAAATGTGTTCCCAAAGTTCTATTTACAACTTCAGTTTGTCCATCCGTTTGAGGATGACAAGTAGTAGATTACAACTTTATTGAGCAAAGTTTAGCCCATAAAGTAATCCATAAATAGAATCCCTCCCCTTCTTAGTCCTAGGCACCCCAAAATAGTCCATAGAATGTCAATCCAAGTTCTTTTAAGAATAGCACGCAAACGTGTTCTCAAAGTTCTATTTACAACTTCAGTTTGTCCATCCGTTTGAGGATGACAAGTAGTAGATTACAACTTTATTGTGCAAAGTTTAGCCCATAAAAGTAATCCATAAATAGAATCCCTCCCCTTCTTAGTTCCTAGGCAACCCCAAACTAAAGTCGATAGAAATGTCATCCAAGTTCTTTTAAGAATAGCACGCAAAAGTGTTCTCAAAGTTCTATTTACAACTTCAGTTTGTCCATCCGTTGAAGGATGACAAGTAGTAGATTTACAACTTTATTGAGCAAAGTTTAGCCCATAAAGTAAGCCATAAATAGAATCCCTCCCCTTCTTAGTCCTAGGCAACCCCAAAATAAGTCCATAGAAATGTCAATCAAGTTCTTTTAAGAATAGCACGCAAATGTGTTCCCAAAGTTCAATTTACAACTTAGTTTGTCCATCCGTTTGAGGATGACAAGTAGTAGATTACACACTTTATTGTGCAAAGTTTACCCATAAAGTAATCCATAAATAGAATCCCTCCCCTTCTTAGTCCTAGCAAACCCCAAAATAAGTCCATAGAAATGTCAATCCAAGTTCTTTTAAGAATAGCACGCAAAAGTGTTCCAAAGTTCTATTACAACTTCAGTTTGTCCATCCGTTTGAGGATGACAAGTAGTAGATTACAACTTTATTGATGCAAAGTTTAGCCCATAAAGTAATCCATAATAGAATCCCTCCCCTTCTTAGTCCTAGGCAACCCCAAAATAAAGTCCATAGAAATGTCAATCCAAGTTCTTTTAAGAATAGCACGCAAAAGTGTTCCCAAAGTTCTATTTACAACTTCAGGTTTGTCCATCCGTTTGAGGATGACAAGTAGTAGATTACAACTTTATTGTAGCAAGTTTAGCCCATAAAGTAATCCATAAATAGAATCCCTCCCCTTCTTAGTCCTAGGCAACCCAAATAAGTCCATAGAAATGTCAATCCAAGTTCTTTTAAGAATAGCACGCAAACGTGTTCTCAAAGTTCTATTTACAACTTCAGTTTGTCCATCCGTTTGAGGATGACAAGTAGTAGATTACAACTTTATTGTGCAAAGTTTAGCCCATAAAAAATCCATAAATAGAATCCCTCCCCTTCTTAGTCCTAGGCAACCCCCAAAATAAAGTCCATAGAAATGTCAATCCAAGTTCTTTTAAGAATAGCACGCAAAAGTGTTCCCAAAGTTCTATTTACAACTTCAGTTTGTCCATCCGTTTGAGGATGACAAGTAGTAGATTACAACTTTATTGAGCAAAGTTTAGCCCATAAAGTAATCCATAAATAGAATCCCTCCCCTTCTTAGTCCTAGGCAACCCCAAAATAAGTCAATAGAAATGTCAATCCAAGTTCTTTTAAGAATAGCACGCAAAGTGTTCCTCAAAGTTCTATTTACAACTTCAGTTTGTCCATCCGTTTGAGGATGACAAGTAGTAGATTACAACTTTATTGTGCAAAGTTTAGCCCATAAAAGTAATCCATAAATAGAATCCCTCCCCTTCTTAGTCTAGGCAACCCCAAAATAAGTCGATAGAAATGTCAATCCAAGTTCTTTTAAGAATAGCACGCAAACGTGTTCCAAAGTTCTATTTACAACTTCAGTTTTGTCCATCCGTTTGAGGATGAAAGTAGTAGATTACAACTTTATTGTAGCAAAGTTTAGCCCATAAAGAAATCCATAAATAGAATCCCTCCCCTTCTTAGTTCTAGGCAACCCCAAAATAAGTCCGATAGAAATTTCAATCCAAGTTCTTTTAAGAATAGCACGCAAAAGTGTTCCCAAAGTTCTATTTACAACTTCAGTTTGTCCATCCGTTTGAGGATGACAAGTAGTAGATTACAACTTTATTGAGCAAAGTTTAGCCCATAAAGTAATCCATAAATAGAATCCCTCCCCTTCTTAGTCCTAGGCAACCCAAAATAAGTCCATAGAAATGTCAATCCAAGTTCTTTTAAGAATAGCACGCACAAGTGTTCCCAAAGTTCTATTTACAACTTCAGTTTGTCCATCCGTTTGAGGATGACAAGTAGTAGATTACAACTTTATTGTGCAAAGTTTAGCCCATAAAGTAATCCATAAATAGAATCCCTCCCCTTCTTAGTCCTAGGCAACCCCAAAATAAAGTCAATAGAAATTTCAATCCAATTCTTTTAAGAATAGCACGCAAACGTGTTCCCAAAGTTCTATTTACAACTTCAGTTTGTCCATCCGTTTGAGGATGACAAGTAGTAGATTACAACTTTATTGTAGCAAGTTTAGCCCATAAAGAAATCCATAAATAGAATCCCTCCCCTTCTTAGTCCTAGGCAACCCCAAAATAAAGTCCATAGAAATGTCAATCCAGTTCTTTTAAGAATAGCACGCAAAAGTGTTCCCAAAGTTCTATTTACAACTTCAGTTTGTCCATCCGTTTGAGGATGACAAGTAGTAGATTACAACTTTATTGTGCAAAAGTTTAGCCCATAAAGTAATCCATAAATAGAATCCCTCCCCTTCTTAGTCCTAGGCAACCCCAAAAATAAAGTCCATAGAAATGTCAATCCAGTTCTTTTAAGAATAGCACGCAAAAGTGTTCCCAAAGTTCTATTTACAACTTCAGTTTGTCCATATCCGTTTGAGGATGACAAGTAGTAGATTACAACTTTATTGTGCAAAGTTTAGCCCATAAAAAATCCATAAATAGAATCCCTCCCCTTCTTAGTCCTAGGCAACCCCAAAATAAGTCATAGAACTGTCAATCCAAGTTCTTTTAAGAATAGAACGCAAACGGTCTCAAAGTTCTATTTACAATTTCAGTTTGTCATCCGTTTGAGGATGACAAGTAGTAGATTACAACGTTATTGTGCAAAATTTAGCCCATAAAGTAATCCATAAATAGAATCCCTCCCCTTCTTAGTCCTAGGCAACCCCAAAATAAAGTCCATAGAAATGTCAATCCAAGTTCTTTTAAGATAGCACGCAAAAGTGTTCCCAAAGTTCTATTGACCAACTTCAGTTTGTCGATACGTTTGAGGATGACAAGTAGTAGATTACAACGTTATTGTGCAAATTTTAGCCCATAAGTAATCCATAAATAGAATCCCTCCCCTTCTTAGTCCTAGGCAACCCCAAAATAAGTCCATAGAAATGTCAATCCAAGTTCTTTTAAGAATAGCACGCAAAAGTGTTCCCAAAGTTCTATTTACAACTTCAGTTTGTCCATCCGTTTGAGGATGACAAGTAGTAGATTACAACTATTGTGCAAAGTTTAGCCCATAAAGTAATCCATAAATAGAATCCCTCCCCTTCTTAGTCCTAGGCAACCCCAAAATAAAGTCCATAGAAATGTCAATCCAAGTTCTTTTAAGAATAGCACGCAAACGTGTTCTCAAAGTTCTATTTACAACTTCAGTTTTGTCATCCGTTTTGAGATGACAAGTAGTAGATTACAACTTTATTGTGCAAAGTTTAGCCCATAAAAAATCCATAAATAGAATCACTCCCCTTCTTAGTTCTAGGCAACCCCAAATAAAGTCGATAGAAATTTCAATCCAAGTTCTTTTAAGAATAGCACGCAAAAGTGTCCCAAAGTTCTATTTACAACTTAAGTTTGTCCATCCGTTTGAGGATGACAAGTAGTAGATTACAACTTTATTGCAAAGTTTAGCCCATAAAGTAATCCATAAATAGAATCCCGCCCCTTCTTAGTCCTAGGCAAACCCCAAATAATTCATAGAAAATGTCAATCCAAGTTCTTTTAGAATAGCACGCAAATGTGTTCCCAAAGTTCTATTTTACACTCAGTTGTCCATCCGTTTGAGGATGACAAGTAGTAGATTACAACTTTATTGTGCAAAGTTTAGCCCATAAAGTAATCCATAAATAGAATCCCTCCCCTTCTTAGTCCTAGGCAACCCCAAATAAAGTCCATAGAAATGTCAATCCAAGTTCTTTAAGAATAGCACGCAAAGTGTTCCCAAAGTTCTATTTACAACTTCAGTTTGTCCATCCGTTTGAGGATGACAAGTAGTAGATTACAACTTATTGTGCAAGTTTAGCCCATAAAGAAATCCATAAATAGAATCCCTCCCCTTCTTAGTCCTAGGCAACCCCAAAATAAAGTCATAGAAATGTCAATCCAAGTTCTTTTAAGATAGCACGCAAAAGTGTTCCCAAAGTTCTATTTACAACTCAGTTTGTCCATCCGTTTGAGGATGACAAGTAGTAGATTAAACTTTATTGTGCAAAGTTTAGCCCATAAAGTAATCATAAATAGAATCCCTCCCCTTCTTAGTCCTAGGCAACCCCAAAATAAGTCCATAGAAATGTCAATCCAAGTTCTTTTAAGAATAGCACGCAAAGTGTTCTCAAAGTTCTATTTACAACTTCAGTTTGTCCATCCGTTTGAGGATGACAAGTAGTAGATTACAACGTTATTGTGCAAAGTTAGCCATAAAGTAATCCATAAATAGAATCCCTCCCCTTCTTAGTCCTAGGCAACCCCAAAATAAAGTCCATAGAAATGTCAATCCAAGTTCTTTTAAGAATAGCACGCAAAAGTGTTCCCAAAGTTCTATTTACAACTTCAGTTTGTCCATCCGTTGAGGATGACAAGTAGTAGATTAAAACTTTAATTGTTGCAAAGTGTTTACCATATAAGTAATCCATAAAATAGGAATCCCTCTTCCCTTCTTAGGTGGCAACCCCAAAATTAAGTCATGAGAATTGTCAAATCCAAGTCTTTTAAGAATAGCACGCAAAAGGTTCGCCCAAGTTCTATTTCACAAACTCGTTTGTCTGCCGTTTGAGGATAAAGTTAGTAGATCAACTTTATTGTGACAGTTCGCCATAAAGTAAATCCATAAAACTAGAATGCCCTCCCCTTCTTAGTCCGTAGCAACCACAAAGATAACGTCCATAGAAATGTCGAATCCAAGTTCTTTTAAGAATAGCACGCCAAAAGTGATTCCAAAGTGGTCTAGTACAACTCAGTTTGTCCTCCGTGGAGGGATGACAGGTAGGTAGATACCAACGTTATTTGGCATAGTTTACCCTAAAGTAATCCATAAAAGAATCCCCTCCCCTTCTTAGTCCTAGGCACACCCAAAATAAAGTCATTAGAACATGTAATCCAAGTTTCTTTTTTAAAATGAGACGCACAAGTGTTCCAAAGGTTTATTACAACTTCAATTTGTCCATCCGTTGCAGGATGACAAGTAGTAGATGACAAGTTTATGTGCAAATAAATTTAGAGCCCACTAAAAAAATAATCCATAAATGAATACCTCACCTCTTAGTCTAGTCACCCCAAATGTAAAGCCTTAGAAATGTCATCCAAGTTCTTTAAGAATAGCAACGCAAAGTGTTCTCAAAGTTCTATTGTACAACTTCAGTGTGTCATCCTCGGTTGAGGATTAAAGTTAGTAGTATTACAAACGTATTGTCAAAATTAGCCCTAAAGTAATCCATTAAATGTGAAATCCCCCCTTCTTAGTCTAAGGCCAACCCCAAAATAAAGTCAATAGAAAGTGTCATCCAGTTCTTTTAAGAATATGCACGCAAAAGTGTTCCCAAGTTCTATGGTTAAACACTTCAGTTTGTCGATACCGTTTTTGAAGGATGAACAGTAGTAGGATTACAAACTTTTTGTGCCAAATTAGCCCATAAAAGTAAATCCATATATAGAATCCCTCCCCTTTAGGTCCTAGGCACCCAAAATAAGTACCATAGAATGTCAATCCAAGTTCTTTAAGAATACACGCAAAAGTGTTCCCAAAGTTCTATTTACAACAACTTCGTTTGTCCATCCGTTTGAGGATAAAGTCTAGTAATTACACTTTATTGTTCAAATTTAGCCATAAAGAATCCATAAATAGAGAATCCCTCCCTCCTTTTAGTCCTAGGCAACCCCAAAAATAGGTCCACATAATGTCAATCCAAGAGTCTTTTTAAGCTTAGATCACGCAAATTGTTCCCAAGTTATATTACAACTAGTTTGTTCATACGTTTGAGGATGGACATATAATACAACATTATGAGCAAAGTTTAGCCCATAAAAAATCCATAATCAGATCCTCCCACTTCTTAAGTCTATATTTGCAACCCCAAAATAAAGTAGATAGAACATTCAATCCAGTTCCTTTTAAGAATACAACGCAAAAGTGTGTTCCAAAGTCGATTACAACTCGTGTTTGTCCATACGTTTGAGATGCACAAGTAGTAAGTTACAAACTTATATGTGAGCAAGTTTAGCCATAAAGTAATCCATAAATAGAATCCTCCTCCTTATTAGTCCTAGGCAACCCCTAAATAAAGTCCATAAGAAATTGTTCATCACAAGTGCTTGTAAGATAGCAACGCAAAGTTGTTCCCAAAAAGTTTCTATTTTACAACTTCAGTTTTGTCCTCAGTTTGAGGATGACAATTAGTAGATTACAACTTTATTGAGCAAGAGTATTAGCCCTAAAGGAATCATGAAATAAGAAGTCCCTCTCCCTCTCTAGTCTAGGCAACCCCAAAATCGTCTAATGGAAATGTCAGGTCCAAGTTCTGTTTAAGAATGAGCACGCAAACGTGTTCTCGAAAAGGTTCTATTTAACACTTCATTTGTCCATCCGTTTTGAGGAGAAAGTAGAGAGATTACAAACTGATTGTGCAAGGTTTAGCCCTAAAAAAGAATCATAAATAGAAATCCTCCCTCCCTTCTTGTTCTAGGCAACCCCAAAATAAAGTCGATAGAAATTTCAAGCCAATGTCGTTTAAGAATAGCACGCAAAAGTTGTTCCCAAAGAGTTCGTATGTTGTTACAACTGGTTCACGTTTGTCAATCCGTGTTGAGGATGACAAGTAGTAGATTAATCAACTTTATGAGCAAAAGTGTAGCCTCATAAAGAACTAATCATCCATAAATAGATACTATCCTCCCCTTCTTATCTATAGCAACCCAAAATTTAAATCCATAGAAATGTCAATCCAAGTTCTTTGATAAGAATAGCACGCAAATGTGTTCCAAAGTGCAATTTAACAACTTCAGGTTTGTCATCGTTTGAGGATGAAAAGTAGTAGATTACAATTTAAATTTGCAAAGTTTAGCCCATAAAATAGTAATCCAAATAGAAATCTCCCTCCCCTTCTAGTCCTACAAACCCCAAAATAAAAGTCCATAGAAATGTCAATTCCAGTTCTTTTAAGAATGCACTGAAAAAGTTGTTCCCAAAGTTTCTATTCAACTTCAGTTGTCCATCCGTTTGAGGGAAAGTAGTAAGATTACAACTTTATGAGCAAAGTTTTTTTTGTAGCCCATAAAGGAATACCATAAATAGAATCCTCCCCGTCTTAGTCCTAGGCCAACCTCAAAATAAGTCCAGGGAAATGTCAATCAAGTTCTTTTAAAGAAAGCACGCAAACGGTTTCGTCAAAGTTCTATTTACAACTTCAGTGTTGTCCATCCGTTTGAGGATGACAAGTAGTAATATCAACGTTATTGTGCAAAGTGTTAGCCCTAAAAATCCATAAATAGA
>NW_027331009.1:0-620 GCF_022965805.1 Primulina eburnea
GTAGAGGAGGTTGCTCAGGTTGTTGGCACTGATGCCATATTTCTGCGTTTAAGGAGGATGGATCCGCCCAGAGTTTTCAGGAGCACCGATCCGTTAGTGTTTAGAGTGGATCAAGGCTGTAGAGGCTATCTTCGATCCTTCCAATACGAGGCAGAGACCGTATCAGTTGTGCTGTTTTCAGTTGGTTAAAGCTGCTCGCATCTGGTGGACTTGCGACCACAGTTGGAGTTGATGTCTCGACACTGAAGTGGACAGAGTTTACAGAGTAGTTGTTCTATGACAAGTAATTCCCGACGCACTTAGAGCGAGGAAGGTGGTTACAAATTTCTTGGAGCTTCGACGGGAAAGCATGGATGTTGGTGAGTATATTCTGAAGTTTGAGGAGGTTGCTTGTTTGCTCCATTATGTTGCTTCCAATGAAAAGGATAAAGGCGCTCTTTCATCCGAGCCTTAGAAAGCAGAGAATTCGTAGAGGTTTTAGAGCTACAACTAGTCCAAGGCCGTTGTGTACTTTCAAGGAGATCGTTGTCCAAGGCATTGTTGGCTGGCAGGATGAGAACGATCATTGCCAGGTAAAGCGGACGGTTGGTGTTTTCTTACGGTGGCGGGAGAAAAAGCGC
>NW_027331010.1:0-6428 GCF_022965805.1 Primulina eburnea
GATTGAGGATGTGCTAGTGAATGTGGAAAAATTTATTTTTCCTGCAGATTTTGTGGTACTTGACATGGAGGAGGATGTAGAGATGCGTTTGATTTTGTGGAGACCATTCCTTGCAACTAGCAAGGCCCGAATTGATGTGCAAGAAGGGAAATTGAGATTGAGAGTGGGAGAAAAAGAGATTACTTTTGATGTTTTTAATGCACTTAAGCACACACTGCATTCTGATAGTTGTTATAGAATTGATGCTTTTGGTGCTCTTGTGTCTAATTATGTGCAGGATGCTCTTATGGACCCTTTGGAAGCCACTCTCACTACCGAATTGAGAGAAGATGAATTGGATGTAAAGAAAGCCGAAATAGCGGCATACCTCAATGCTAACCAGCCATGGAAGAGGCCAATGAGAATGAGATTAGAAGACTTGGGAGATCGAAGAGGCTTGATCCCTTAGAAGTCAAGCCTGGAGGAGCCACCGACGCTTGAGCTAAAACCACTGCCTCCACACCTAAAATACGTATACCTAGGTGAGAATAACACGTTACCTGTCATCATTTCTTCTTCTTTGACAGATGTAATGGAGGACAAATTGCTGGAAGTCTTAAAATCACACAAAAGTGCATTTCCATGGAAAGTGGCGGATATCAAAGGGATCAATCCATCAGTCTGCATGCCCAAAATATTGATGGAAGACAAATACTCACCTCTTGTGCAACCTCAGAGAAGACTGAATCAAATGATGCAAGAGGTAGTAAAAATAGAAACTATCAAACTCCTTGATGCAGATATTATCTATCCTATATCTGATAGTGCATGGGTAATGTGTGCCGAAAAAAGGTGGGATTACTGTGATCACAAATGAAAAAAATGAATTAATACCCACTAGGACAGTTACGGGATGGCGTGTGTGCATTGATTATAGAAAATTAAATGATGCTACCCGTAAAGATCACTTTCCACTGCCCTTCATTGATCAAATGCTTGAGAGGTTAGCGGGTCATGAGTTTTATTTTTTTTGGATGGGTATTCAGGGTATAACCAAATTATGATTGCGCCTGAGGACCAAGAGAAAACCACTTTCACTTATCCTTATGGCACTTTTGCTTTTAGTCGGATGTCCTTTTGGTTTGTGTAATGCCCCTGCTACATTTCAGCCCTGCATGATTGCTATATTCCATGATATGATTGAAACATTTCTTGAAATTTTTATGGACGACTTCTCGATTTTTGGCTCTTCTTTTGATAACTGTTTGCAGAATTTGAAGGCGGTGTTGATGAGATGCGAGGAGACAAACTTACTGCTGAATTGGGAAAAGTGCCATTTTATGGTACAAGAAGGCATAGTGTTGGGGCACAAGATATCACCGCATGGGATGAAAGTGGATAAGGCAAAAGTGGAAGTTATCAAGAACTTACCACCTCCGACATCCATAAAGGGAGTTAGAAGTTTTCTGGGCCACACCGGTTTTTATCGGCGTTTTATTAAAGATTTTTCTAAATTTTCCAAACCTCTATCTTCCTTACTTATGAAAGATGTGCCCTTTAATTTTAATTCTGACTGCTTACAGGCGTACAAGGATTTGAAGGAGCGCTTGGTGACGGCTCCTGTCTTGGTGGCACCAGATTGAGATCTACCCTTCGAGATCATGTGTGATGCTAGTGATACTGCGGTGGGGGCTGTGCTTGGCCAGCGGCAAAACAAGGTATTTCATACAATTTACTACGCAAGTAAGACCTTAGATGAGGCTCAATTGAATTACGCAACAACTGAAAAGGAATTACTTGCAGTAGTGTTTTTGCTTGACAAATTTCATGCATATCTTGTTTTTTCCAAAGTCATTATTTACACCGATCACTCTGCACTGAAATATTTACTTGCTAAGAATGATGCAAATCCACGCCTACTTCGGTGGATTTTATTGTTGCAAGAATTTGATTTGGAAATAAAAGATAAGAAAGGTGTTGAGAATGTGGTGGCGGACCATTTGTCTAGACTAGAGCTTATTAGTAATGAATGTGTAGATCACACTATTAATGATTGGTTTCCTGATGAGAAACTGTTTAAGGTGAAACACTGTCCTTGGTATGCAAATTTTGCTAACTTTCTTGTCACAGACACACCACCACCAAATCTATCGTTTCACCAACGAAAGAAATTCTTCTCTGACGTTAAACATTATTTTTGGGAGGAACCATTTTTGTTTAAGATCTGTGCAGATTCTATGATCAGAAGGTGTGTTCCAGAGGAGGAGTTTGGTCAAATACTTAACCATTGCCATGACCGTGAGGTAGGTGGTCATTTTGGACCAACCAAGACGGCATCCAAGGTATTCGAATGTGGCTTTTATTGGCCAACACTCTTTAAGGATGCTCGTTCTTATATGATTACTTGTGATAAATGCCAGCGGACAAGTAACATCTCTAAAAAAGTATTTGAAAAACTTATTGGCACCCATTTTTGCAACAAATTATTTGAAAAACTTTTGAACAAATACGGTGTCACACACAAGATCTCTACCCCATATCACCCCAAACGAGTGGTCAAGTGGAAGTGTCTAACAGAGAAATCAAGAGGATTTTAGAAAAAGTGTTAGGTGTCAGTCGAAAAGATTGGTCTGTAAGGTTAGATGATGCTCTTTGGGCATATAGGACTGCGTTCAAAACACCTATAGGCACTACACCAGTTGGAGGAATTCCGGAATCTGGCATATGATCTCGCACTGTCTTACAAGGAAAAGACAAAGAGGGCTCATGATAGGCGGATCATCGAAAGAAAATTCAAAGAAGGCAAAAATGTGCTACTCTACAACTCCCGGTTGCGATTGTTTCTCGGAAAATTGAAGTCGCGATGGCCTGGTCCATTCGTGATTTCTAAAGTTTACCCATCGGGAGCTGTAGAATTGAAAGATGGAAAGGAGAGGACATTTACGGTCAATGCCCAGCGACTGAAGCACTATATGGGTGGCACAGTCGAGCCATAACTTGGAATCACCCGGTTCTAAGACAATCCGAACTGAAACTAACCGTTAGTCAAGCTCTTGACTATAAATTGAGAACTATCTCTCTTTCTCTTATCTTGCATTTAATTCGATTTTTAGTTCATTTTTTTTATTGTTTTACTTAAAAAAATATAAAATAAAAATAAAAAAATAAAAATTTGCAATAAACAGAGGGTATTGCGCTAGGGCGGTCAAACTGCACCACCCAAGCGCGAGCCCTTGACACGCTGGGGACAGAGGGTATCGCGCTAGGAACGGTAAAAATTGACCACCCCAGCGCGAGCCTTGTTGATTTTAACCAGAACGCAACGCGCTAGGGCGGCCAAACTTGACCGCCCCAGCGCGCCGCGTTATTTAAAACGCACCCTCCCCTTTCACTTTTCATTCTGCGCGCCCCAATTCTTCCTCACACCGAATTCTCTGAAAAAATCACCCTCACTTTCGAATTTCTCCCTCTTGATTTGCAGGTACTTGGGTTCTTCCTCTCCCAAAGCAGTCGAACCGGCGGTGACTCCATTCTTCACGCAAATTCTGGACAACAACGCAGATTAACCTTGGCACTCTAACACCCACGTCATTCATGGCCACAAATAAATCAAAGGTAAACACACCTCTTCTTCCTCGTCGTCTGGTACTCGAGATAAATTTGTTACTAAGGAAGCTCGACAGAGATATGAACATGCCAAAGTTCATAGGTGACCCATTCCGGAGTGGGGGTTTGAATTATCTTCGCGGTCATTAGGTTGATGTGTGCTATTGCGAACCGGTGATGGAAATATTTTGTGCGCCACCTAAGGCTGCGGTGGTTCCGCTTGTGCGAGAATTCTATGCCAACGCCGTCGAGAGAACTGATGGAGCGGCTATGGTACGGGGCAAGCTAGTTTCTTTCGACTCAACCACGTTAAATGAATTATTAGCTACACCCTGTAGGTGTTGAGGCTGATTTATAGGCGCTAATCGCCAATCCAAATTTCGAAGTCATTTTGCAATTTATATGTTACTCGAGGGCTAGGTGGAAGACTCCGAGTTGCTTTCTGGAAAAATATTTGTTGTTCAAACCCGCGATGTAGTATGCATTCCTATCAAAACGATTGATGTCAGTGTCACATACCAGTGATGTTCAGAAAGACCGCGCCATCATGGTGTACGCATTAATGGAGAGGATTCCCATTAATGTGGGCCGAGTGATATTTTCTCAGATACAACAGTCCATACACAGCTCGAGCATCGCCCTATTCTTTCCTACTATTATCACCGAGCTGTGTGTACGAGCCGGGGTAGTTGTTAATGTGGAGGATGAATGGCTACAACCAATGAGACCCATTGACGACTCGTGGGTGAAGACAAAGAGAGGAAAGCGTGCTATCGACTTCCCAGAGGTACCTTTGGAGGAGGCAGCCGCCAACCACCCACCACTAACCCCACAGCCCCGCCGACGGTCCATTATAGATAAGGTTGATGAGTTATGTGCATTTGCGGTCCATCAAGACCAGTACAACACTGTCAACAGTGCACACATGGCATCGATGGAGTCTCTAGTACGCGCGGGATGGCATCGCACATGGGCCTGACACTGCCCTTACCACACCGACACCGACGTTCCCCAGCCTCATTCCATTCAGTATGCTTATCCCCCAGGCCGACGGTGAGGAGCTTGGCATGTACCACCCGAGTGACGAAGAAGTGAGATGTGATTAGGGTAGTTCACTGGTCCTCTTCTTTTTATTTGTTTCTTTGTTTACTGCATTTATTTTGGTTCTTTATTGATTGTTTCCTTCCATCATTGGTTTTGGCATTGTCCCTATGTTCTCCATTTCATATGTTCGTTTATGCGTTTTCGGTTTGGTTCTTCTTTGTGCCATGGGAACATGGCACAATCTTAGTACGAGGGGGTGGTCACCTTAGTTGTGTCGTGCCAATGGTGACTCAACTGATGGTGAAACAAGTAAATTGTAGCCAATGAATAATTTTTGGGCTAAATTGATTGCATGTTGCTTAGTCTTATCACACATTATGAATCCCCCGGTGATTGAAATTTTTATTATTTATTTTTTATGCACATTTAGTTTATTTTGATAGTAGTGTCGATACAGTTAGTCCAAAATAATCTGTGAGGAACTGGAAACACATACATGCGACTAGAACTGATGAATTAAATCTGTTAGAAATGAGTGACTGACCAGTAGCATGAACCAGTGAAAATAAAAATATACCCTCAATTCTATCCCGTCATCCCACATCGTGCATAGGACCTAAAAATTCATCTCTATGCCAGATAAATAAACATCGCCCGATATTGCCACAGCAGGGAGTATGCATGAGAAACTATGGCCACCTGAAAAATAAAAAGGAAAAAAAATATAATCAAGGGGGATGTAAGTGTGTGGGGGAGCCCAAAAAGGATGAATTCCTATCCCACAGCTAAAAGATGAGATTAAGGCGTGAGGAATTCCGAGAAATTTCTGACAGTGGCAATAGTGAAAATGATCTACAAATACTCCATCTGTCTGAACCACTTGAGAAAGTATGGCTATTGACTCCTACACTTTGTTGTTCAACCGAAACTCTAACCAACTTTTTGTGTTTACACTGGTTGGTCCCCAAATGGAAGTAGAACTAGTAAAGAGAAAATTGTGTTGACTTGTTGATTCGGGGCGACCCATCATGATTTGCGAATAAAATATCTGAACCACAAGTTGAAAAAATCGCACAGCACACACACCACATTTTTTTGAAAAAATACAAATGTTTTGGTGATGTTTTGAAAAGGAAGTATTAACGATGTTGTGTTTTTGACTATTGGATGTTATGCACAAACTGCACTGATGCAGGAGATGTCATTTGCTACTTCGCCATCCGTCTGTTATTTTATACTTTCACTTTGTGTTTGTTTCGTTTTGCTTTTTGTGGTCTGTAACCTATTTTTTTCTTGAGGCAAGCAAATGTTAGTATGAGGGGGGGTTGATAGAGGTAATATTTTACGTGTTTTTTAATACATTGTGTGAGTCTAGTTTTGGCATCGTTTTAAGTTATTTAAGATTCCTACATTCTGTCTATTTCTTCTTATTTTATTACATTGGATCACCGCGTCACTTAAAGTATGTTAATGTGCCAGAAAAAATGGAAAACAAGCAATTGGGAAGAGAAGGATAGGGACAGAACCACCCCGCTCTAAGGGCGGTGAACATTTTACCGCCCAGCGCGAGAAAGGCCAGAGTACCGGACAGAAGAAGACCTCGCGCTCGAGCGGTAATATTTTGACCCCCACCGCAGAAAATGTTGCGAAGAACATCAGGGAGAAGACTACGCTCTGGTGGTGGTGAAACTTGACCTCCCCAGCACGTACTCAACAAGGTAGTTTTCCCATTTTATCTCTTCATTCAATTTTGGAAGGTAGGAGGTTGAAAGAGGAACCCTAGGAATGAAAATTGGACC
>NW_027331011.1:0-9441 GCF_022965805.1 Primulina eburnea
GTTGTGGATAGATTCTCTAAGATGGCACATTTTATAGCTTGTCATAAAACCGATGATGCTTCAAACATTGCGGATTTGTTCTTTAGAGAAGTCGTTAGGTTGCATGGCATGCCTAGGACTATTGTTTCTGGTCGCGATGTTAAATTCTTGAGTTACTTTTGGAAGACTTTATGGGCTAAACTTGGCACAAAATTGTTGTTTTCTACTACTTGTCATCCTCAAACGGATGGACAAACTGAAGTTGTCAATAGAACTTTGGGAACACTTTTGCGTGCTATTCTTAATAAACTTGGATTGACATTCTATGGACTTTATTTTGGGTTGCCTAGGACTAAGAAGGGGAGGGATTCTATTTTTGTTGTTGTGGATAGATTCTCTAAGATGGCACATTTTATAGCTTGTCATAAAACCGATGATGCTTCAAACATTGCGGATTTGTTCTTTAGAGAAGTCGTTAGGTTGCATGGCATGCCTAGGACTATTGTTTCTGGTCGCGATGTTAAATTCTTGAGTTACTTTGGAAGACTTTATGGGCTAAACTTGGCACAAAATTGTTGTTTTCTACTACTTGTCATCCTCAAACGGATGGACAAACTGAAGTTGTCAATAGAACTTTGGGAACACTTTTGCGTGCTATTCTTAAAAGAACTTGGATTGACATTTCTATGGACTTTATTTTGGGGTTGCCTAGGACTAAGAAGGGGAGGGATTCTATTTTTGTTGTTGTGGATAGATTCTCTAAGATGGCACATTTTATAGCTTGTCATAAAACCGATGATGCTTCAAACATTGCGGATTTGTTCTTTAGAGAAGTCGTTAGGTTGCATGGCATGCCTAGGACTATTGTTTCTGGTCGCGATGTTAAATTCTTGAGTTACTTTTGGAAGACTTTATGGGCTAAACTTGGCACAAAATTGTTGTTTTCTACTACTTGTCATCCTCAAACAGATGGACAAACTGAAGTTGTCAATAGAACTTTGGGAACACTTTTGCGTGCTATTCTTAAATAGAACTTGGATTGACATTTCTATGGACTTTATTTTGGGGTTGCCTAGGACTAAGAAGGGGAGGGATTCTATTTTTGTTGTTGGGATAGATTCTCTAAGATGGCACATTTTATAGCTTGTCATAAAACCGATGATGCTTCAAACATTGCGGATTTGTTCTTTAGAGAAGTCGTTAGGTTGCATGGCATGCCTAGGACTATTGTTTCTGGTCGCGATGTTAAATTCTTGAGTTACTTTTGGAAGACTTTATGGGCTAAACTTGGCACAAAATTGTTGTTTTCTACTACTTGTCATCCTCAAACGGATGGACAAACTGAAGTTGTCAATAGAACTTTGGGAACACTTTTGCGTGCTATTCTTAAATAGAACTTGGATTGACATTTCTATGGACTTTATTTTGGGGTTGCCTAGGACTAAGAAGGGAGGGATTCTATTTTTGTTGTTGTGGATAGATTCTCTAAGATGGCACATTTTATAGCTTGTCATAAAACCGATGATGCTTCAAACATTGCGGATTTGTTCTTTAGAGAAGTCGTTAGGTTGCATGGCATGCCTAGGACTATTGTTTCTGGTCGCGATGTTAAATTCTTGAGTTACTTTTGGAAGACTTTATGGGCTAAACTTGGCACAAAATTGTTGTTTTCTACTACTTGTCATCCTCAAACGGATGGACAAACTGAAGTTGTCAATAGAACTTTGGGAACACTTTTGCGTGCTATTCTTAAATAGAACTTGGATTGACATTTCTATGGACTTTATTTTGGGGTTGCCTAGGACTAAGAAGGGGAGGGATTCTATTTTTGTTGTTGTGGATAGATTCTCTAAGATGGCACATTTTATAGCTTGTCATAAAACCGATGATGCTTCAAACATTGCGGATTTGTTCTTTAGAGAAGTCGTTAGGTTGCATGGCATGCCTAGGACTATTGTTTCTGGTCGCGATGTTAAATTCTTGAGTTACTTTTGGAAGACTTTATGGGCTAAACTTGGCACAAAATTGTTGTTTTCTACTACTTGTCATCCTCAAACGGATGGACAAACTGAAGTTGTCAATAGAACTTTGGGAACACTTTTGCGTGCTATTCTTAAATAGAACTTGGATTGACATTTCTATGGACTTTATTTTGGGGTTGCCTAGGACTAAGAAGGGGAGGGATTCTATTTTTGTTGTTGTGGATAGATTCTCTAAGATGGCACATTTTATAGCTTGTCATAAAACCGATGATGCTTCAAACATTGCGGATTTGTTCTTTAGAGAAGTCGTTAGGTTGCATGGCATGCCTAGGACTATTGTTTCTGGTCGCGATGTTAAATTCTTGAGTTACTTTTGGAAGACTTTATGGGCTAAACTTGGCACAAAATTGTTGTTTTCTACTACTTGTCATCCTCAAACGGATGGACAAACTGAAGTTGTCAATAGAACTTTGGGAACACTTTTGCGTGCTATTCTTAAAAGAACTTGGATTGACATTTCTATGGACTTTATTTTGGGGTTGCCTAGGACTAAGAAGGGGAGGGATTCTATTTTTGTTGTTGTGGATAGATTCTCTAAGATGGCACATTTTATAGCTTGTCATAAAACCGATGATGCTTCAAACATTGCGGATTTGTTCTTTAGAGAAGTCGTTAGGTTGCATGGCATGCCTAGGACTATTGTTTCTGGTCGCGATGTTAAATTCTTGAGTTACTTTTGGAAGACTTTATGGGCTAAACTTGGCACAAAATTGTTGTTTTCTACTACTTGTCATCCTCAAACGGATGGACAAACTGAAGTTGTCAATAGAACTTTGGGAACACTTTTGCGTGCTATTCTTAAATAGAACTTGGATTGACATTTCTATGGACTTTATTTTGGGGTTGCCTAGGACTAAGAAGGGGAGGGATTCTATTTTTGTTGTTGTGGATAGATTCTCTAAGATGGCACATTTTATAGCTTGTCATAAAACCGATGATGCTTCAAACATTGCGGATTTGTTCTTTAGAGAAGTCGTTAGGTTGCATGGCATGCCTAGGACTATTGTTTCTGGTCGCGATGTTAAATTCTTGAGTTACTTTTGGAAGACTTTATGGGCTAAACTTGGCACAAAATTGTTGTTTTCTACTACTTGTCATCCTCAAACGGATGGACAAACTGAAGTTGTCAATAGAACTTTGGGAACACTTTTGCGTGCTATTCTTAAATAGAACTTGGATTGACATTTCTATGGACTTTATTTTGGGGTTGCCTAGGACTAAGAAGGGGAGGGATTCTATTTTTGTTGTTGTGGATAGATTCTCTAAGATGGCACATTTTATAGCTTGTCATAAAACCGATGATGCTTCAAACATTGCGGATTTGTTCTTTAGAGAAGTCGTTAGGTTGCATGGCATGCCTAGGACTATTGTTTCTGGTCGCGATGTTAAATTCTTGAGTTACTTTTGGAAGACTTTATGGGCTAAACTTGGCACAAAATTGTTGTTTTCTACTACTTGTCATCCTCAAACGGATGGACAAACTGAAGTTGTCAATAGAACTTTGGGAACACTTTTGCGTGCTATTCTTAAATAGAACTTGGATTGACATTTCTATGGACTTTATTTTGGGGTTGCCTAGGACTAAGAAGGGGAGGGATTCTATTTTTGTTGTTGTGGATAGATTCTCTAAGATGGCACATTTTATAGCTTGTCATAAAACCGATGATGCTTCAAACATTGCGGATTTGTTCTTTAGAGAAGTCGTTAGGTTGCATGGCATGCCTAGGACTATTGTTTCTGGTCGCGATGTTAAATTCTTGAGTTACTTTTGGAAGACTTTATGGGCTAAACTTGGCACAAAATTGTTGTTTTCTACTACTTGTCATCCTCAAACGGATGGACAAACTGAAGTTGTCAATAGAACTTTGGGAACACTTTTGCGTGCTATTCTTAAATAGAACTTGGATTGACATTTCTATGGACTTTATTTTGGGGTTGCCTAGGACTAAGAAGGGGAGGGATTCTATTTTTGTTGTTGTGGATAGATTCTCTAAGATGGCACATTTTATAGCTTGTCATAAAACCGATGATGCTTCAAACATTGCGGATTTGTTCTTTAGAGAAGTCGTTAGGTTGCATGGCATGCCTAGGACTATTGTTTCTGGTCGCGATGTTAAATTCTTGAGTTACTTTTGGAAGACTTTATGGGCTAAACTTGGCACAAAATTGTTGTTTTCTACTACTTGTCATCCTCAAACGGATGGACAAACTGAAGTTGTCAATAGAACTTTGGGAACACTTTTGCGTGCTATTCTTAAATAGAACTTGGATTGACATTTCTATGGACTTTATTTTGGGGTTGCCTAGGACTAAGAAGGGGAGGGATTCTATTTTTGTTGTTGTGGATAGATTCTCTAAGATGGCACATTTTATAGCTTGTCATAAAACCGATGATGCTTCAAACATTGCGGATTTGTTCTTTAGAGAAGTCGTTAGGTTGCATGGCATGCCTAGGACTATTGTTTCTGGTCGCGATGTTAAATTCTTGAGTTACTTTTGGAAGACTTTATGGGCTAAACTTGGCACAAAATTGTTGTTTTCTACTACTTGTCATCCTCAAACGGATGGACAAACTGAAGTTGTCAATAGAACTTTGGGAACACTTTTGCGTGCTATTCTTAAATAGAACTTGGATTGACATTTCTATGGACTTTATTTTGGGGTTGCCTAGGACTAAGAAGGGGAGGGATTCTATTTTTGTTGTTGTGGATAGATTCTCTAAGATGGCACATTTTATAGCTTGTCATAAAACCGATGATGCTTCAAACATTGCGGATTTGTTCTTTAGAGAAGTCGTTAGGTTGCATGGCATGCCTAGGACTATTGTTTCTGGTCGCGATGTTAAATTCTTGAGTTACTTTTGGAAGACTTTATGGGCTAAACTTGGCACAAAATTGTTGTTTTCTACTACTTGTCATCCTCAAACGGATGGACAAACTGAAGTTGTCAATAGAACTTTGGGAACACTTTTGCGTGCTATTCTTAAATAGAACTTGGATTGACATTTCTATGGACTTTATTTTGGGGTTGCCTAGGACTAAGAAGGGGAGGGATTCTATTTTTGTTGTTGTGGATAGATTCTCTAAGATGGCACATTTTATAGCTTGTCATAAAACCGATGATGCTTCAAACATTGCGGATTTGTTCTTTAGAGAAGTCGTTAGGTTGCATGGCATGCCTAGGACTATTGTTTCTGGTCGCGATGTTAAATTCTTGAGTTACTTTTGGAAGACTTTATGGGCTAAACTTGGCACAAAATTGTTGTTTTCTACTACTTGTCATCCTCAAACGGATGGACAAACTGAAGTTGTCAATAGAACTTTGGGAACACTTTTGCGTGCTATTCTTAAATAGAACTTGGATTGACATTTCTATGGACTTTATTTTGGGGTTGCCTAGGACTAAGAAGGGGAGGGATTCTATTTTTGTTGTTGTGGATAGATTCTCTAAGATGGCACATTTTATAGCTTGTCATAAAACCGATGATGCTTCAAACATTGCGGATTTGTTCTTTAGAGAAGTCGTTAGGTTGCATGGCATGCCTAGGACTATTGTTTCTGGTCGCGATGTTAAATTCTTGAGTTACTTTTGGAAGACTTTATGGGCTAAACTTGGCACAAAATTGTTGTTTTCTACTACTTGTCATCCTCAAACGGATGGACAAACTGAAGTTGTCAATAGAACTTTGGGAACACTTTTGCGTGCTATTCTTAAATAGAACTTGGATTGACATTTCTATGGACTTTATTTTGGGGTTGCCTAGGACTAAGAAGGGGAGGGATTCTATTTTGTTGTTGTGGATAGATTCTCTAAGATGGCACATTTTATAGCTTGTCATAAAACCGATGATGCTTCAAACATTGCGGATTTGTTCTTTAGAGAAGTCGTTAGGTTGCATGGCATGCCTAGGACTATTGTTTCTGGTCGCGATGTTAAATTCTTGAGTTACTTTTGGAAGACTTTATGGGCTAAACTTGGCACAAAATTGTTGTTTTCTACTACTTGTCATCCTCAAACGGATGGACAAACTGAAGTTGTCAATAGAACTTTGGGAACACTTTTGCGTGCTATTCTTAAATAGAACTTGGATTGACATTTCTATGGACTTTATTTTGGGGTTGCCTAGGACTAAGAAGGGGAGGGATTCTATTTTTGTTGTTGTGGATAGATTCTCTAAGATGGCACATTTTATAGCTTGTCATAAAACCGATGATGCTTCAAACATTGCGGATTTGTTCTTTAGAGAAGTCGTTAGGTTGCATGGCATGCCTAGGACTATTGTTTCTGGTCGCGATGTTAAATTCTTGAGTTACTTTTGGAAGACTTTATGGGCTAAACTTGGCACAAAATTGTTGTTTTCTACTACTTGTCATCCTCAAACGGATGGACAAACTGAAGTTGTCAATAGAACTTTGGGAACACTTTTGCGTGCTATTCTTAAATAGAACTTGGATTGACATTTCTATGGACTTTATTTTGGGGTTGCCTAGGACTAAGAAGGGGAGGGATTCTATTTTTTGTTGTGGATAGATTCTCTAAGATGGCACATTTTATAGCTTGTCATAAAACCGATGATGCTTCAAACATTGCGGATTTGTTCTTTAGAGAAGTCGTTAGGTTGCATGGCATGCCTAGGACTATTGTTTCTGGTCGCGATGTTAAATTCTTGAGTTACTTTTGGAAGACTTTATGGGCTAAACTTGGCACAAAATTGTTGTTTTCTACTACTTGTCATCCTCAAACGGATGGACAAACTGAAGTTGTCAATAGAACTTTGGGAACACTTTTGCGTGCTATTCTTAAATAGAACTTGGATTGACATTTCTATGGACTTTATTTTGGGGTTGCCTAGGACTAAGAAGGGAGGGATTCTATTTTTGTTGTTGTGGATAGATTCTCTAAGATGGCACATTTTATAGCTTGTCATAAAACCGATGATGCTTCAAACATTGCGGATTTGTTCTTTAGAGAAGTCGTTAGGTTGCATGGCATGCCTAGGACTATTGTTTCTGGTCGCGATGTTAAATTCTTGAGTTACTTTTGGAAGACTTTATGGGCTAAACTTGGCACAAAATTGTTGTTTTCTACTACTTGTCATCCTCAAACGGATGGACAAACTGAAGTTGTCAATAGAACTTTGGGAACACTTTTGCGTGCTATTCTTAAATAGAACTTGGATTGACATTTCTATGGACTTTATTTTGGGGTTGCCTAGGACTAAGAAGGGGAGGGATTCTATTTTTGTTGTTGTGGATAGATTCTCTAAGATGGCACATTTTATAGCTTGTCATAAAACCGATGATGCTTCAAACATTGCGGATTTGTTCTTTAGAGAAGTCGTTAGGTTGCATGGCATGCCTAGGACTATTGTTTCTGGTCGCGATGTTAAATTCTTGAGTTACTTTTGGAAGACTTTATGGGCTAAACTTGGCACAAAATTGTTGTTTTCTACTACTTGTCATCCTCAAACGGATGGACAAACTGAAGTTGTCAATAGAACTTTGGGAACACTTTTGCGTGCTATTCTTAAATAGAACTTGGATTGACATTTCTATGGACTTTATTTTGGGGTTGCCTAGGACTAAGAAGGGGAGGGATTCTATTTTTGTTGTTGTGGATAGATTCTCTAAGATGGCACATTTTATAGCTTGTCATAAAACCGATGATGCTTCAAACATTGCGGATTTGTTCTTTAGAGAAGTCGTTAGGTTGCATGGCATGCCTAGGACTATTGTTTCTGGTCGCGATGTTAAATTCTTGAGTTACTTTTGGAAGACTTTATGGGCTAAACTTGGCACAAAATTGTTGTTTTCTACTACTTGTCATCCTCAAACGGATGGACAAACTGAAGTTGTCAATAGAACTTTGGGAACACTTTTGCGTGCTATTCTTAAATAGAACTTGGATTGACATTTCTATGGACTTTATTTTGGGGTTGCCTAGGACTAAGAAGGGGAGGGATTCTATTTTTGTTGTTGTGGATAGATTCTCTAAGATGGCACATTTTATAGCTTGTCATAAAACCGATGATGCTTCAAACATTGCGGATTTGTTCTTTAGAGAAGTCGTTAGGTTGCATGGCATGCCTAGGACTATTGTTTCTGGTCGCGATGTTAAATTCTTGAGTTACTTTTGGAAGACTTTATGGGCTAAACTTGGCACAAAATTGTTGTTTTCTACTACTTGTCATCCTCAAACGGATGGACAAACTGAAGTTGTCAATAGAACTTTGGGAACACTTTTGCGTGCTATTCTTAAATAGAACTTGGATTGACATTTCTATGGACTTTATTTTGGGGTTGCCTAGGACTAAGAAGGGGAGGGATTCTATTTTTGTTGTTGTGGATAGATTCTCTAAGATGGCACATTTTATAGCTTGTCATAAAACCGATGATGCTTCAAACATTGCGGATTTGTTCTTTAGAGAAGTCGTTAGGTTGCATGGCATGCCTAGGACTATTGTTTCTGGTCGCGATGTTAAATTCTTGAGTTACTTTTGGAAGACTTTATGGGCTAAACTTGGCACAAAATTGTTGTTTTCTACTACTTGTCATCCTCAAACGGATGGACAAACTGAAGTTGTCAATAGAACTTTGGGAACACTTTTGCGTGCTATTCTTAAATAGAACTTGGATTGACATTTCTATGGACTTTATTTTGGGGTTGCCTAGGACTAAGAAGGGGAGGGATTCTATTTTTGTTGTTGTGGATAGATTCTCTAAGATGGCACATTTTATAGCTTGTCATAAAACCGATGATGCTTCAAACATTGCGGATTTGTTCTTTAGAGAAGTCGTTAGGTTGCATGGCATGCCTAGGACTATTGTTTCTGGTCGCGATGTTAAATTCTTGAGTTACTTTTGGAAGACTTTATGGGCTAAACTTGGCACAAAATTGTTGTTTTCTACTACTTGTCATCCTCAAACGGATGGACAAACTGAAGTTGTCAATAGAACTTTGGGAACACTTTTGCGTGCTATTCTTAAATAGAACTTGGATTGACATTTCTATGGACTTTATTTTGGGGTTGCCTAGGACTAAGAAGGGGAGGGATTCTATTTTTGTTGTTGTGGATAGATTCTCTAAGATGGCACATTTTATAGCTTGTCATAAAACCGATGATGCTTCAAACATTGCGGATTTGTTCTTTAGAGAAGTCGTTAGGTTGCATGGCATGCCTAGGACTATTGTTTCTGGTCGCGATGTTAAATTCTTGAGTTACTTTTGGAAGACTTTATGGGCTAAACTTGGCACAAAATTGTTGTTTTCTACTACTTGTCATCCTCAAACGGATGGACAAACTGAAGTTGTCAATAGAACTTTGGGAACACTTTTGCGTGCTATTCTTAAATAGAACTTGGATTGACATTTCTATGGACTTTATTTTGGGGTTGCCTAGGACTAAGAAGGGGAGGGATTC